>NW_019392625.1:169804-192451 GCF_000671375.1 Centruroides sculpturatus
GTAGCCCATATATAAGGTCAGTTTGAGCAGGAAAATTGAAGGTGGCTAAGAAGAGATAGATATCGTCTGGCCAATGAAAAGTAGATTTGTCTCACTAATGATGATTTGTGATCGCTGGAAGTGCTACTGCGTCGTAAAGTGTTTTCCTGAACGATCTGATACGGGATACATTCATTGGCACTATTGATTCAGACACCATTTGTTGGACTATTAAGTTTAATAACTTGACTTGTGGGTACCTAAATGTTTAGTATTTTAATATTAATTTAATGCAAATGTATGCATACCCAATAATATTAAACAGAAAATCTTTTGTAACTAATATACAATGTTGCGGCTCGGTAAATACGTCGACACTGAAATGAAAATCAGTCTAGCATAGGAAAAATTTGGGAATTACACCGCGAAATGGTGAATTGCGCAGCGGAGTTATTGTGAATCGGCATAAATTGAGCCAGCATAAACCGAGGGCTACTTTTATTGCACTCACTTTTTACTCACTTATTCTGTAATTCAACTCGCTTTTCTCACTTTTTCAAAGAGGAAATGGCACTCCCAGGCCTGTAATTGTAATATTTTGACAATGCATGGATAATTGGGAGTTTGGTGTATTTACCAACAGAAACAATGTATGATTGCCATCTTAAAGATAATACAATATTTTAAAATGAATTACCATTGAGGAGAATATTTTCAGTGTTGTAACTAGGCAGGTGCATCAGCACAGGGCTCACTTGGAAGGGCCACCTTCCAAGTGAGACCTGCAAATTCTTGTACAGGGCACAGGAATGGCTAGTTACAGCACTGAATATATGTATACACCTTGATAGTTAATGATCAAAATATTATCTATCCACAAGAAAAAGAAATGATAAATAAAATTGAAAAATGTTTGTTAATATACAAAGGCAATATTTTTGGATCCAGATGTGAATTAATTTAACCTTGTCTTTCAATTCCATGTAAGAGGTGATCTTTAAGTTGAAAAGAAGGTGGTAGAGTAAGAATGAATTCACTTAAAACTGGCAAATGGATTATTATCGGAAAAAGAAATGGATCGGCAAGGCAAAAATTTTTGCGTTTTATACTGAGAAGCAATAAGAATTAAAATAATTTTCGAAAATTATTTTAATTCTTATTGCTTCGAAATTCTGCATTTTAATTTCGAATTAACAAAATTATGTACGTTATCCATAAATTAAGTATTACAATTCAAACGTCGGAGGTTCGAAAATAAAATTGGCGATTTTACGCTTTTTTCACATTTTATGAATATTATACTAATAATTTTGATTCCTTAAAATTGATATGTTTAAGCTTTTTCTGTCGGCACTAAGGCCATTTAGTGAGCCCATCGTGGGTTCGGCCAGGAGCGATAAGACACGAGACTTAAACATCCAGAACGGGCTATCCCAGAAAAATTTCTGAGGTTTCACCCGTCGGTATAAATTCAAGGGTTCCTCGGAGTGATAGGCTGATACCTTAACCATTCGGCCGTGTAGCTCTGGGTTGATTTATTGCTTTTATATATAAAAATTTATCAAATTTAATATGTTCCGATGGATAACATTTTACGTGGTATTTTATATCTTGAGTTTCTTAGCAGAAGTTCATATGCTAACAGTACTTTCTGTACTTCGAAAATATTACTTTTATTTTTTGTGCTTTATAATTTTAAGATTATCTGTTTTGTATCGAGATCATATACCAATATCGTCTTTTCTCTTACTTTCGATCCCTTTAGTACAGCAAATACCAAATTAGAATGTGATTATTCGGGAAGGTACTAATAGTGGCGCGTTATCCTATGGACAAAAAAGGCAATTGCCTTGGGGGCTCCAAACCATTCTTTTATAAGAAAAAATTCTCCCAAAGAAAAATGTCTGAAGTCAACACTGTACATGGGACCTCCTAATTCAAATTTGCCTAGATCCCATAAAACCATAACGCGTCACTGAACTATGGGCGAATTTGAATCGGATAAAAGTCGACTTCGTGCAGCGTCTTTTCCGCAGTTCTCGTATATTACGGCGGCGGTATACACACACCAAACATCCTTCTTGTAGGAGGAAGATAGAATACACCAACAACAATGTGAAGATCTCTTTGCCCCATTTCTTCAATGTCCGAATAATTTCTTGCCTATCTATGGATGGGGATACTATAAAAGTTTTACACGGATTTTTCTGGAACGCATCTATCATGTAAAAACACATTTGAGTGTATTCTATGTAATTATAAAATTAAATAATAAATTTTCAGATTTTATATTCGGCTAATAAACTAAATTTCATTTCGGGAAATTTCATCTTTATATCATTTTTATTTATTAAAAAATCGAAATTATTTTAACTTTTTAAGTGAAATATTTTTAATTGATTAATGTTTTGACGTAACGCATGACGCATTTATCGGAACGTCAATTGTTCGAACGTAGCAAACAATTAATTACATATTGTTCGATTTTTCTATTGTCGGTCGCCATCTTTATGCGGAAACTTTTTCGAAAGTTCCGCGCTTTCTCTTTCTGTTTTGAATTTTTATGGAAGAATTTTGTTTAAGTAAACCTCAGTAATGTAAGTAATTTATTAGTTTTGACTTATAAGAAATCGAAAAGGAAGGAATAACATTCGACAGAATGTTAAATTGAAAGATATTTATATTTCTAGATTCGGAATTTGCTTTAAAATGTGAGAATTTTTTTCAAAATTAACGTTGAATTAAATTAATTTATCAGATTGTAAATAAAACATGGTTGGCTATAGTCATATAGTTAAACGCCATAAATAGACACTTTCTGTGTAAGTTTAAGAGATTAAGCCTATATGTTGCGTTTTAATGGCGTTTTCATGTTCAGTAAAAACCTGGCAAAGTCGAACTGCGTTAATTCGAAGCTGTCTACAAATCCCGGGCACAGTATATAGGGTTTTCCCCAGTGGCGTGCCGTGACATTTGATGATAGGGAAGCTGTGTTTCTATAAGAAGCCCACTTCCAGGGGCAATCAGTTAATTCTTTAAATGTATTTTTAATAGATTATTTATCTGACGTAATTAATAAACGAGTTCAATATAGATATTAATAAACAAGTTCAATATTCTCTGTTATTAGATCCAATATATTCCACATGCCTTCTAAATGCCAATTCTTGCTTTGATAGAAACATATATCTATTTATTTAGATATAATATATCTATTATCCGTAATTACCTCGTTATAATTTTCAATATTTATTTTATATTATTTACTAATGTTAAATTCTATTCCGCTTCGATTTCCAAATTGCTTCAAATACGAAAGAATCGATGATTTTTCGTGTCTTTTGCCAGTTAAATTGTCAAAGCCATTCTTATTCCACACACTAATTTTGTAAGGTCGCCGACTTTAGGAGGCAATACGTTAATTGCGCGTCAGGAAAACCTAGGGTCAAACCGTTTGTGGGTGGTGGCGGTAGGAGACAAAGATGACAAGTGTCTTACACGAAACCGTTTATTTTTAACATAAAGTTAACTTACATAACAGTAATAACACAGAAAATTCGATCTAGATCTTTCCGCTGGGGAGTTTCCGATGTTGGTGGATGGGTGAAGGATGGGGTTACGTATCCCAGGTCCTTGATAGATGAGTGTCCGTTGTACAGGAGGTGACTCTGACGGGCGATGTTGCGGATGGACGGAGATCTTGGCCCACTGGTGGAAATACTGGTCCAGAGGAGAACTGCGGAGAATCGGCTCGGAGAGAAGCGGTTGAGAATCTCCGTCTGTCCTTGAGATTCGGGGTTTTTATAAGATTTTCCCCGTATCTCACCCTTTTGAATGGTCCCGTTCACCCTCTCCTTTACCCTGATTGGTCATTCTTTTGTTTCTAGTCGAAACTCGAGACCGATCAGGGTCGGGAAAAGATCGGAGAGGGATGACGGGCTTTTAGGGCCGATTGCAGAGACACGTTTACGTTAAACGACGTTTATCAACAGAACGGCCTATAGACGTTGGTGGGCCGAACCGCAGTTTTAAAATGCGTTGCAAAGACGACGATCGTCTATTTCTGACCGTTCTCTAAACGAACTTCGGCAAAAAATTGGCTCTTACTTACTTCGCTATTACTCCCCTGTTTTAGGAGTCGTTCGGCCAATCGGGTTATTTGTTTGTGACGTCAGAAATGGTCGCCAGCTATACTCCGAAAGCTTCCAGAAATAAAATCTTAAGGCCGTCAAAACAATTGTTCGGCAATTAATGACAATTCTTTTCCATTTCGATATTTAATTTCGACGCCGATACGGTTTAAAATATTAACAAATCCATATTTAAAAAATTTATACCGAATTCGAAATTCGTCTTCGGAATAGATTTTTAAGGAATTATTTCATCTTATTACTGTCGCCCTTCCTAACTATCGAAATGAATAATTTTAAATATTTTATTATTAATATTACATTTTTTAAATATCTATAAACAGATTTCTGTAATTATTAAAATTGTCATGTTTGTTTAACAGTACAATGACTCCAAAATGCATTAACGTTTTATAACTGACACGCTACTCGAATTGTAAATACAGTAGAACCTCGATTATCCGACCCCCGATCAACCGACCCCTCGGTTAACCGACCGTCCTAGTCGGCAAATTTCAAATGTCCGCTAGTGATGTGGCGCTACAATATTTGGCTATGTCTTGGCTACTTTAATATTATTTTTACGTGTTTTAGCTGGCAACACTCATTCGACCATGAAAGGGAGCCAGTATTTAAACGAAGCTTAATTTTCTAATTTTTAACGATACAATAGCGACGATTATTATTTTAAAAAATTTTTGTTAGGCTTAACATCGATGAAAATTCAACGCAAAATAGGTTAATAGCGATATACAAATATACTAATTACATGGGATATAATAATATACTACACTAATAATGGATTTTTTCATACTTTTCGGTTATCCGACCAACCCCAGTCCCCAATTAGGGCGGATAATCGAGGTTCTACTGTAAATGCATATGATTTAAATTAATCGATGTTTTAAGTCTTCGCTCATTTGAATATCGAAATTGGAACATTTAAAACAAATTTAAAGTATTTAATTTTGTTGTTTTTGCTTCAAGCAATTAATTAATGAATAATTTTGTCGATTCGTACCGTTTACAATATTTATCAAAGGAAAGATATTTGTTTTTATCTAAATTTTTCCACGAACAAAGCTACCACTCGAATTGAATAGCCCTCTAAACCCGCTGTCGAGTGAGACTAGAAATTAGGTCATATAACTTCTTTCTAATCGCTGTCAACATTGTGGCAGGGAAGAAACGCCGTCTCTGCAATGAAATTTTTCTGAACAGCAATCTACCCGATCTGTAAACCGTCGTCGGCCTTTAAACGTTGTCTCTGCAATCGTCTGTTAATGTTCGCGCTCGTATTTTACTGCGTTATGGCCCTTCTCTCGAACATCTTTGAACTTAAACGGTCCACCAGATGTTTTTGTGGCCATTTATCCCCTACCGCGTTCGGAGCATCTCGACAAAGCTCTCTCTCCCTGTCGACATCCCCCCTGCTGTTTATCATCGCGCCGTGTTTGTTTTACGAAACGGGAAAAAGTTTTCGTCCCATCTGGGTTCTGTCATTACACCCTCTTGACCCGATAATAATTAGTCGTAATTTCGACGCGCTTTTATGACCCTCACAATTTCATTTGAAAATAGAAGGCAAAGTCAACAAAATAATTTTTGCATTTTTATGCATCTACAGAGCTATTTTATCGTGAAAATGTCGAACAAATTTTTTTATTGAAGCGTTTATATTTAACTTAGGCATTGGCCTTTCTCTTTTAATAATTTTTTTTTCATTATATGATCTTGAGCCAAAACTTTTTTAAAATAAATTTTTAATATCGCAATTACATTCTGAATCGCTAGCCACGATATAAGGGCTAAAATGAAAAATAAAATTATAAAAACTTACTTGGTGAAATAAAATGTGTGGTGGATATACTGTACATACCCGGTACAAAATATTCTTCAATTGTATGAATATACTTTTAAAGAAAATTATAATTAAATATAGCTTTGTAATGAAACGTACAGTACATAAAAATAACACAAAATATTCTTTACTCTTTAAATCTTAACCATTTAGTCAAATAGCTCCCTACGAGTGGAATCAGAGACGGTCCTGCTAGGTGTGCGGTGTGTACTGTACTGTACAGTACACGCACGCCGGCTGCCAAATCCCGAGGGTGCCGATACCGGTCAATTTCAAATGCCTCTTTTGTCGCATCACTAATATACCTCAAAAGACGCGACAGGGTTCTTATAAATTTTAAACGTTTCTCACCATAGCTGTAAAAGTCTAAATATGTTAAACTTAATAGATTGTCCGTCGTTTGTTTTCTAACTAATTTGTTTTAGGACAAGGTGTTTCCAAAATTTACAACTTTTCGGTCACTCTCGTTGAACTGGAAAAATGTCTGTCTTTATTACATCTAATATTTCGAAGAAATCAGTCCCCACTGTACTCGGCTAGAGATAATTCGGTTAAGCTTTTATTTAAGTAAAATTTCGGCTCTCGTCAGGGTTTTGTTTACGTCCCCAATTCCCTAATAGCTTAATTATTTAACTACGTCTTAAGTAGAAATAAGTCGAAACCGGTTACTTTGTACTCGAATATTTGTAGTTTCGGGAAAAAAGTGGAAAGACAAATTTTTATGACAAACGGATACATAAATCGTAAATTTAAGGAAAATAAATTCTAGAGCTTTTTCTGTATCTCGTGCATCTCTCATTCATTAAATTTAGTTGTAAATGACGCTGTCAAAGTAACAGTTAACCCACGGTTACGCGCGAAGTGTTACTCTCGCGAAGTTAAGCGCGTGGGACACTATAGCACCCGTTTCAAAATTCAATTTTTCAAAACTCATAGTTTTTTTCGCGATTTTTTCATTTTGGATGTTTGTGGGAATGTGTTTTTGATGTATTAGTAAAGAAAACTACTTTAAATATATCGTTTTTATTTATTCCTAACGAAAAACAGAAAGTCTCCTGTTTCTAGAAATTTTTCAAAAAAAAATTGTCAACTTTAAGTGTATTTTACAAACTGTAAACAAGTCTGATGCTATCTAAGCTCTCAGTCGTCTTCCAGTATGTGTTTTTTAACTGTCACAACAATTAAATTCTTACCAAACCCCGGGCCAAAAATATCTCAGTATTTCCAAAAATATACCATCTAAAATCATACAGCAAATAGAGGTAAAAATGGAGATTATTGGCAGATAACATCGATAGTAAACTTCTTTTACACTGTAATTGGTTAATTTATATGTCTGTTATTAGATCGACCTATAAAAACAATTGCTGGAAATATTCCCGCGAAATGCCACGCCCCCGAAGGCCACCACACGGAAGTATGTAAACAATCGCTATAAAATCGCGTGTTTTAATCTTTTTTTCCACTTCTAATTTGCTAATGATAAGTCGCTTGACAGTATTTAGACGAATAAACATGTTTTCAACACCATTTAGCAATAAATATCGCCAAAAAACACCACCTTTGAAACTTTCAATGCTAAGTCTATGGGAAACTTTTTTGCCGTTTCCCATAAGGCGTAAAAAGGCTTTTAAAATCCTGTTTTTACGCCTTTTATGCTCTAATTGGTCATTTTTATCATGATTGACTCGATATCAACCAATAAGCGTTTTCTCAAAACTGTAAGTCAGATCGGCCCACGTCGGTTAGTCGCGCTAATAAAACTTACTCCGTAATTTTTTAACATTATACAAGAATTGTACACGTTTTTTTCTACATCCCCCTAGAGACGAAACATACGAAATCGTAATATTACTGGTTTAACATTGAAATCCGTAATATAAAATCGGAGAGCGGAATAAAAATATCAAATATTTTAATGGATTTTTTAAAACTCCTGTCAACTAGGCCTATACAGAACTATCATAAAAACATACCAGTAAATTCTTATCGGTTAGGTTAAGTTATAAATCTACTCGCGATTCGCGTAATCGGGCGAGGGCGGCCAAATATCTAGGGACAGGCGGCTAACAGCCCGGAACCGGTCCTGGATAGAATTGGTTGCGGTATACGTGTAGCATCCACCGGCTAAACAGGGTGAGGTTGGTGCTCTGTAAAGCGAATCTGGCTTTTTGGATGCTGACAATACAGCGTTTCCACTCCGCTACTCCGCCACTAATATTCGAATATACAATAGCAAAGTATAGAAATTTATAATAAGATACATAATTCGGTTATAATAAAATATTGTGCGATTATTTTCATATAATTAAAATTAATATGTATTCATTTTTTAGAAAATGCAAGGGAAGCGGGGCATCCACCGCTTCTAATGACGGCACGCTACTGATATATATATATATGAAACAGGAGCAAACTATAATATTGAAATGAGAAAAGGAAAAAACGTAAGTTGCATGGAGATGATATGGATTTATAAAAAAGGGCAGAATTGGGAATGGTTAATGTGAAATATGGAGATTCCTTTATATCCATAAGGAAATAAATGGTAAAGAACTGTTGAATTAGTTTAGGCCGTCTAGTTGAATTAGTCAAGGCCGCCTTTAAGGCTCTGGTGGAGAGGGCGTTCTCTCACTCATCCACCAAGCAAACCCTGACAAACGAATTAGCCCGCATCAAGAGGATAGCAACTGAGCACGGGTTCCCAAGCACGACACACCACTTAGTTGAACGATACCAACACCAGAAACATGCCCTAACCGCAAGAAATGTTGCCGACCCATAGCAGGACAGCCCGACACGGGTCCCCATCACGTTCAACCCATACCGCAAGACTGTGCATAAGAAGATAGCCAGAGAACACGGGATACGATTGGCGTACAGAAGATGCCCCACAATTTTCCATATCCTACAGAATGATAAAGACCCTCCCAATCGCACCAGACAGAACACAGACTTACTATACATCGGCTCGACCGAACGTTCCTTGAACACCCTCCTGCGTGAACACCAAGCGGATATCTGACACGGGAGACTAACCACAGCCCTGGCCACATATGCGTCAGATCCTGAAATCGAAGCGCAATTCAAGAAAGCTACTATCATCATCAGCACGCCCCACCAACAGGTGGTTGGAGGCCATGGCTATCTACAATGCTGGCCGGCTAGTCACCTGTGTTAACCGGAAGGAAGAGCTAACCCTGTCTTTGGCCTGGCAATCACTGTTGGATGCCAACCTGCCGCACCCTCCCCCATCATACAACCGTGCATGCCAGAAACGACCTACCCCCTTGGAACCGACACCTGATCCCAACAAATAATATACACTCCATCTGGGGAATTTCAGTCGACCTGAAGAGCGAAGGGATTGCTCAAAACAGTTTGTCAACAGCGATATACAGTATATACACGCCGAGCGCCAGTCACAGGTTCCAGATAGTGCAATGTTGATTTCATTCCGGTGCTCAAGAGTAGAGCAGTTCCTGTATTTAATGTTTTTGTTATTTAAACATTATATATTATAGTTAAATTTATGAAAGATGAATTGCATATTAAGTAAATTTTGCAAATAAAAGCTTGCATATATGAATTAGATCATGGGTGTGCACACTTGTTTTAGTTGTGCTATTTTACAGTCTTTATCCCTTCTCATGACTCATATGCAAAAATATTTCAATGTTAGTAGGAAGATAACAGGAACAACAAAGTATTCTAATAATAGATTGCAAAATCTGAAAAATAAATGCATGTATTTATTTTAAGCATTTGTTTACATATTTACTTTTATTGAAAAAGGGAAAAAGTTCTGTGTCGGAGTGTTTTTTGTGTCCCCTATCTGGACCACACCTCTGTTTCTATATCACCACATTAAATAAAATAATGAAATTTTTCAAATTAGATTATTTGTTATTTGTATTTATCTATAACATAGTAAAAATAAAATAATGTCTTTTCTAATATTGTTTTTTATATAATTAAAAAGTTTTCCTATTTTTATTTGCTTATAATATTAATCAAGAGTTATGACAGTTTATATGTATATTAAAAATTCAAAGTTTGTTTTAATATAAGAATATCTTTATCCCTTGTGTAGATGTGTATCCAATGTGTAGATAGTAATCTGAATATTTTGAAATAAAGATATAGATGTAACAATATTAATTAATTACAGAAGGAATGATCATATTCATGTAGCTACTATGAATTTAAATAATACCAGATTATACCTTTTTAATATACGTTAAAATATTAATAATCTACTATTATTTGAATATAATAAAAAGCTAGATAGAATAAAAGATTGCTTTAAATGTGTTCACTTCAATAAAGCAGAATTCAGATTTTTTTACTATAAAAATTATAGTTTATTCATTATATTACATAAAATTACAAGAATTCTATTTAATAAATTATAATTTTGATTCCTTTAGTAAAAAAATATTATTTGAATAATTTGTTAATGGTGAATGATTTCAAATGATAGAGATGATGCCAATCTGTTGGAAATGATATCATTTACATTTGTTATCATTAAATCATGTAGAAGAGAGTTAAATGATAGAAATGATATGAAATGTTATCAAATAATCTTGTATTCAAAATTAAAATATGTGAAAACATTATATGATATCAATTTGAAACCAATTAAAAATATTGAGAGTGTAATATCAGATGGTATCATTTGGCAAATGTTCAGTTTATTAATAATTATTAAAGTATTATTTGATTTTATATTACTTTACGTTTCAAATATATTAATATCAATTTATCAATACAAAGTAGTTTTTTTATTGTACCATTTTATATCAACTGATCACTTAAAAATGTTTTTGTCAGTGTCAATAATTGACATCAATTAGTAATATGAAACTGACCAAAAATCATTTCATCAATTGATAAATTACATTATCCCATATCATTTGGGAATGATGAAATTATATTTTTATTAGGGTTATTCTTTGAAAAGAACAAATTCTTATATTGTTATCCTTTTGAATTGTTCTACTAACAATTCCTTCAGATTGGAGTGTTAATACTAAAATTCTTTAATTGATCTGATGAAGATCCAGAGGGATTGAAAATGTTAGTCTTTATATTGCTGAGGATGTACTGCAGTTTTATCTTAGAAAGTTCTTTAAAGAATTTTAGCCTTTTGAATTGTTAATTTTAGTTTCCCAGTTGTTATAAAACAGGGAAAGTATGACAATCTATCAAAAAATTACTTCCCAAGATTTTTATATTTTTGGACTTGGGCTTTGAAATGTTGAAAAATGCAAAAAAATGTTCGAGGTTTGTTCTGTATGTTTGGGGGGGGCACAATTTTGTTCACCTGCTTTGAAGCTTAATAATTCCTGTGCTTTTTGTCAAAAATTCTGAAATTTTGCAAAGAGGTTTGTGTATTAGGAAGAAGTATTTCTAGAAATTTTCAGGAAAATCAGAGGATGAGGCTATATCTCAAAAAGCTTTCAAGTTATAAAATTTTTTTTCAGTTGTAAAAATTTTTAGTATACCAAAAAAATAAATGTATTTATTTCAAAAATCACCCTATTCCTAATAATAACTTTTTAAAAATGTTTTCATAACTTTTAATAGAATAAACCAATTAAGTTCTAACTTTTTCAATATGTATATATTAATAAAATAATTTTAAGAAATTGATATTTCCCCAACCCTCAACTCTAGGTCTGGGGTAAAAATATAAAAAAAATACAATTTTTCCTATGAAATTCTTTGAGATTAATAACACAAAAAATATTTATCATAATTTTCATCAAAATTAGACTGAAAGGTCTTTTATATGTTGAAGAGGTGGTGGAGGGTAATATTTTTAAAATAGTTAATTTCGTTTCATAAGTAATCATTTGTATTAATAATTTTATGTAAATCTGAAGAAATAAAGGTAATGGCAGTAATTATTATGTATAAAAAAATAAAGAATGCCAGAAATGTCCAGTAACAACATTGCCAGCTTTTTATTATTATTCTTTAAAAGTATTTCTAGCTGATCTATTTTAAAAAAAAATGCAAAATTATGCAATAAAAATTTAAAGTTAAAAGTTTGTATTGAGTGAACATTGTTTTTTTGTAACTTTATACATTTTTTTACTTGGAAGAAAGAAATAGTTTTTATTTCTTTAATTATGTTAATTCAATTACATATAATTAAACATAACTTTTCTAGATTTTTTTCAAAGTAATATCAAGAATATTTGATGAAAAAATTGATATTCAATCAGAAAAATATGTAATGGTTCATATAATTATAAAATTATGAATTATATTGTAATCAACATTACATAAATTATGAAGTTATCTTTAGTGAATATATTAATAGAAATGAAATTTGCTTATAAAATTTTGCTTTGAAAAAAGGGTTGTAATGATATCAATGCAGGCACAAAAATTATTATAGAAATGTGTACAGGACTATATCTATAATAATCAAATTTTGAAATTTATTTCAATACAGTCTACTTGTTTTGGGTCATTTTCTGAATTGAACTGAAACTGTTAAAAGTTCTTAAACCATCAAAAAACTTGAATATTAATTGTTTTATAATCTGAAGTAACTCAATTCTATTTTTATTTAAACTATTGCAATTGCAGTATATAGATGAAAGGATATATATTCAACTTTTCAGAATTTTTTCAGATAGGTTTAACAATGATATCAACATTTAAGGTGTAACAGTGAAAGCAAAGCCTTTGTTATTAGGAGTTGTTATTAGGAGTATACGGGTGAGCACATTTTCTTGAAGAAAAATACCACAAAAAGCTGTCTTGCAATGAACTATTATAATCCTGACAATAAGTAAAAAAAAAAAAAAATAAGTTTTCATATTTTTCATAATACTGAAGAAAGGCAAAATAAATGGAATAATGTGAAAAGAATTAAAGATGGTTTGAAGTGATTGCCCACAAAATATACATATTTGTGTAATGAACACTATAGTATTTCTAATATTAATTATTTTTATGGCTTAAATCAACTGAAGTAATTTTTATATACTTGTTTGTAATTGTAGAAAAATGATTATAAATACCAAACTACCAGACTATTAATTGGGCTATAACAACTCTAATTTAATGATTTGTTGAATCATTAAATTAGCCTTGTTAGAGCCTGATTAATAATCTGGAAGTTCATTTGGCCTTCATTTGTAAAGATAACAATTAAGGATTTACTTCCACATCTATAGTTATTTGATTGAAATTAATAAGAAAATGAAACTTTCCCAAAGAAGTTAGATCCTATTATTATTATTTATATATTGATAGTATTTTCCTCTTTATTTACTAGAATAGAGGATTCTTGTTCACTCTAAAAACTCACTGAAAAAATATTTGGCTCAAAGTCTGCATATGCAATCAAATTTGAATTATAGTTAACAATATAATAGATCTCAAATGTTTTTGGAATTTTTACACATTAATTTCCCTTGAATGATATAATTTTTATTATATTTCTCTTATACAAAGTAAACTGTTATGTTGAATCTCTTTTCTTAAATACAAAAGTTTTATTTTATTAGATTTCACATTCAAAGATATGTTTAAAAATAATTGTTTTGGGAAATTTTGTTACTGTATTTTGTTAAAATTCTTATGGAAACAAAACCTCACCCAAATTATCATATTTGTATTTATCATTAATATTTTCACATTAATCTGACAGCAAAAGAAAGAACTGAAAGCAATTGAACAGATATAATTACAAAGTGCTGATTGAAAGTAATTGTAAGTTTCAAGATGGTTCCAATTCTGTATTACTTTCTGTGAATATATAAATAAATAATTTATTAAATAATTATAACTATCATGCTATTTTATCTTAGATTACATAATGCATTCATTTCTCTATACACATTCTGGAAAACAATATGAACTGTCATTTACAGGTTTGAAGTTTTTTTAAACATCTTATCTTCATCTAATAATTTATTGATATATGTTGTAAAGGGAGATAAAATCTAATCTAACTTTTTGGCATTTTTCAAGAAAATGTGCTCACTGCTGGTATATTTCAATTCAGAGGTTAGACTTATATCCAGATATCTTAAGTCTTTGTCATTGTTACACTTATCCATAAGTTACTAAAAATCAAGAATAGTTATTCATAAGTTACTAAAAATCAATAATAGTTATTAAGTCAGCATAACAAAAAAAAAAAAAAGAATAAAAACATTAAATTAAATGCATTAGATAATTATCTTTTTGACTATTCCTAGAATATCCTATTTAAATCTATTTTAAATTTGAATTTGATTTCTAAATAACTTTCAAACATGTATTTAGTGAGATAATTTTAGAAAAATTTGTGAAATTTAAATTAAGTTGTGAATACACCTAATTCTTGAAGTTGTGTGATATGTAGTCAGTTTCAAGAACCATGTAAATAATTCTCTTTTGCAGTTTTTTAGTTTAATGTAAATACAGGGTATTTATAAATGAATGGTGTGGTTTTAAAAATTAATAATAAATCTATTTATTACCTTATATGGGCAAACCTTACAGCAACTGTCCAAGTTTTTTATTCACTATCCACTCTTCGCTTGTCATGCTTAAGGCACAGGCATAGCATCACTTTCCAAGATGGTGTCGCAACAGGAAAAGGCCTTCTGTGTGCTCCGTTTTGAGGTGTCCAGATCTGTGATTACAGTGCAGCATGAGTTTCATGCACAGTTTAAGAAAGACCCACCACATAAGAATAACATAGGTAGGTGGCACCAACAGTTTGTGGAAACTGGATGCCTTTGTAAGGGGAACAGTCCTAGTCGACCTCATGTGTCTGATGCAAACATTGAAAGAGTGCGCAAGGCGTTTCAGCAAAGTCCTTGTAAGTCACTTAGTAAAGCAAGCAGGGAATTGTCCATGCCAAAGAATATGGTGTGGAAGGTGTTGCGTAAGTGGCTATGTTTTAAACCATACAAAGTGGGATTAGGGCAGCAGCAGACAACAACCTGCTCCCCTGGCCTCCCCATTCGCCAGATTTAACACCCTGCGATTTCTTTTTGTGGGGGTTTGTTAAAGACCGAGTTTATGTACCATCAATGCCCATGTCCCTTGAGGAACTGTGTGATCGGATAAAGCATGCATTGCAGACAATCACGGAGGACATGCTACATTGTGTATGGGAAGAATGTGATTATTGTGTAGATGTGTGTTGTGTGACCATGGGTGCACATATTGAAGGATTGTGATTAATGAATAAAAAACTTGGACAGTTGCCTCTGCTTATTCTGTAAGGTTTGCCCATATAAGGTAATAAATAGATTTATTATTAATTTTTAAAACCGCACCATTCATTTATAAACACCCTGTATTAATGTAGAGCAGTGTTTTTCAACCTGTGGGTCGCGAAGCCTTACATGGGGGGTCGCAGGCAAAAGAAAAAGACAAGTGTTTGTAGGTCCTACACTACATTAAAAAAACTACAATTTCAGTGAGAAGGCTGTACCTGTTTATTTTACAGTACAATTCGTTTTTTGATTGATATTTAGGTCTCAGCCATGGGTGTAGCCAGGGAGGGGCCTGGGTGGATACGGCCCACCCCAGAAAATTATAGCCGAAAAAGAAATAAAAAGTAGTAAAGTAAAGTAGAAGCTGAAGATTCTGATCCTAAAAAAAAAAAAAGGTCAACAGCTCTCCATGCCCAATGTTATAATTCAAGTAAGTTTCATACTTTATGTGTGTTAAGTTATTGTCAATTCTTCTGAAATTTTCATTTTAATCAACAATAATTTGTCTCAACAGAAAGAAAATTAAATACATAGTTTTTAAAATCACTGTTATAGTTTTAATATGGCCCTAGGGGGTCGCCAGAATTTTTTAACTTGTAAAGGGGTCGCGTATTCAAGAAGGTTGAAAAACACTGATGTAGAGCATTCCAAAATATTCTTCACACATCTAGATTCTGAAAACTGTTCAAAATATCAGTTGAAACATGTAAAAGCATGCATTATATTGTACAACATTATTTTGAAATATTGATAATTTCCAGACAAAGAATATTTAGGCAATTTCTGGGAATACATTTAGCATAAAAATTTACAAAACTTGGCCTCGACTTTGCAAATAAATGACTGCTAATTTCAGGAAGCCAACTTTTATTAATTAAAAGAAATGTTTTCAGTCAAGAACTACCCATCCTCAGCTTAGTCTTAATATTTAACGGATATTTTGTATATTCTATGCCATAACATTCTAAGCTTTTAAATATTAAGATTGTAAGCAGTAGGTCAGATCTTCACTGAAAACATTTCTTTTAATAAAAGTTAGCTTCTCGAAATTAGCAGTCATTTATTCATTTATTTAGAAATGTGTTGTACAATTAATACTAATATTACGTAATTACATTCACTAGACAGGAATGAGAAGAGATGAAGGAAAAGAGAAAAGATAAGCAGAGAACAGAGATGCATCCATTTTTATTTGTTCAATACATGCATCCATTTTTATTTGTTCTTCAAAATTCCCTTTGAATTTCAATGGTATTTTCTAGTGAATTGGTAAGAACTTATATTTTGCTCAGATAAACTAATAGAATTGTAATAATTATCAAAATACTGTAATTGAAATTTTTAAACAATGTGTTTTGAATTATATGCATGTATAAACTGATATTCTGAAGGATGAAATTTCTAGAATTAATTCAAATGAGTGTTTGAATATTTTTGTTGTTCTTTTCCTTCTTTTTTTGAATATCTGTAGTTTATTTTATTTACTTTCTTGAGTCTACTTCTCAGTTTAACTAGTTTTAAAATAAATCAAGTACAGATTTGCATTCAGTTTGTGATTAGTTAGAATTATTCATAAAAATTATCAAATTACTAACATAATGTTTGCTACAAATATTAAGTAATCTGACATTATCTGAAGTAACATCTGAAACAAAAGTTAAAGAGCATAATTAGAACTTGAATAATAAAATAAATTTTAAAACATCTTGAATTGTTAATGTGAATTTTCAGTTTTTTTTTTGGTCTTTGCAAATTTCTGAGAGGTGGGATATTTTCTTCAAATATCTATCTTGTAGATAACATAAGTGTTATTTTACACATTCTCAATTTATGTGGATATAAAACTAGCATATACCTGTGTGAAATTAACATTTTTCACAATTAGTGTAAATAAATCAAATAAGAAAATGAACTGTCAATAAAGAAATATTAAATTCAGTAAAATTATGTACAGGTATTAGTTTAAAAAATTTATAATGTAATTTCACAATAGTTTCTCATAAATTGTAAAAAAAGTTAATTAAATAACCTATGAATATAAAATTAATCTATAATAATTTTGTAAAATAATAGTATTTATGTAACATACTACACATTCTCTATAACATTTAAAATAATAGGTTTTTTTTATATCAACTTGTTTGGATAATTGGAGAATATTTTTGAAAAGTATGCACCTCTTGCATTTATTTTCTTGAATGAATTTCTTAAATTATTAAATATTCAAATTATACAAGATATCTTAAAAAGAAAAAGCATAAAATTTATAAGATTTAAAATTATTGTACCATACCATACATGAGGTTAACATAAATTTTTAATAAGATGGTCATAACAATGATGACAATTATTGACAGTTTAGAAAAAGTATAGTCAGATTGTTTTTATAGTAAATTATATTTATTTTTATGTTAATGTTTAGAAAATTAATGTATGAAGAAATGTATTTTGAAAAATTTTAATTAATTACTTAATACTCTTTCATTTTCTTATTTGATTAAAGTAATTAATGATTATAAACAGAATAGTTAAATTTTAATTTTTCTGTTTTGTACAAGAATTTCTCACCGATAAACACTTTTCATCTTTAAGATATTATTCATCTGAAAATCTATGCCCTATATAATTAAAAAATCAGTTTTATAAATAATTATAATTATAATTTGCTCTTTTTATGATATATTCCTTTATTTTATTACTATTAAAATTAAATGATTAGTTTAATAATGTAGATCAAAAATTATATTACTAAAATGATAAATCATTCTTTTCAGTGAAACTGAATCAATTTCATCACACAATAAAATTGTAATGAATTTGTTAATCAATGAAAAAATATAAGTTAAATATAACTTTCAGTATTTATAATGAAGAAACTTTCATTACATATCAGTCTGAAAGTTTCTTCATTAAGTGATTTCATGATGGATATCTTAAAGAAAAAATGTGCTTAACTGTAAAAATTTTGATTTATATTTTCTACTTGAAGTTCTTTTTTGTATTAAACTGCTAACTATGACTGTTTTCTGTTTTGATTAATAAACTGAAATAAAAAATGAAATATATCACATAATTTTTATCTTTGTACAGTGAGTTAATATTTTGATTGTGAATATATTAATTTTAATTTAGAAAAATAAATATTATTTTAAAATGAATTATTTTATAATAAAACACCAAATATTGATGTAATTTTGTGATTAGAAATATTTTAATTGCCAGACCAGATAAAATAGTAATGGACAGCACAGGGAGCAGTTGCCTTACTTCATACACAAGAATTTCTATTTACGATGACTGTCATTACATCATTTAACACGAAACTAGAAATTTTTGCTTGTATATTGAAATAAGTACTTTTACAATTAAACCAGCCAATTTCAGTTTTGTAAAATACCACACAATAAGGACTGCACTATATTCATCCATTAAATACAGAAGCACCATAACCAAGCAAAGACTAATGACAACAGACATGGCAACTTCATAGACAGAGAGGTATTTTGGTCATTGTGTAGATCCTATTCTTGTGTAAATATCGAAACATCTGGTGCATTCTTTGTGGTAATCATATGAATAATTCAATGACTAATGGTTTGCTAATACGATAAAAGCAGCTGCACCATGTTGTGCAATTGTGCAGTTCGTAAGACCTCACTGTCATTGAAGAATACCATGTTTTCTTTGTAAGACATCAATAGGCTACAAGGTAAGTGTGCAGATACTGCATACCTGATACAAGAATAATACACAGAACAATATTTGGCAATAATAAATTGTGCCAAAACATGAACTTGTGGCACACTAATTGACATGGGCTCCCTGTGTTTGATGCCCAGACACAATCACTCTTGGAAGTTGCAGGAATGATTTTGCAGCAATACAACCAGGAGGGGTTAAGAAGGAAGAAGAAATAGTAGTTAACTAGTTGGTACTACTTGTGAGCTGTCTTGATTTGTTTAATCTTGAACACTGCTTGCCTGATATAATGCTGTTCATCCTAGAGTTAAATTCCACATAGATATTGTAACAGCTAAAATTTGTCTTATGCGACATCTTCAAAAGAGTTAAGATCGCATAATTCATTACCCTAGATAATTCATGGAATTCACAGGCATCATACTTGGAATTGTCTTCGCTATCATTGTTCCGATGTTGATAGTTTTTCCAGGATTTATATCTTGTCAAACACACAAATGCATGTATTGTCATATCACTGCATGTATAATCACATGCTTTGTAAAGAATAAGAGAAATACAATAACTGAGGGTATCAATAAATACCCCTACTCACAGTAGATGCACTCACCCAATGAACAGCATGATTAATACAACATAGAACAGACAAATAACACTGATTACAAAAAGGCACACTTCAGGCTTGGGGCTCTAAACCTGAAGCAGAACCTTTTTGATTTTATATGACATCCATTAAATATTTAAACTATTTTCACATGACTAGTAATTCTAGGAATTTTTTTTCTTACAAACAGATTGTTTAAATCACAACAATGTAATTTGCCACTTTATGTAGAAATAAATGATTATACAAAATAATAATGGGACTTAGGGAGAAAGGAGAGTGCAATACTGTTACTTTGAGGTGACAAGCAAAATACCATAGATGAAAGATCAGGAAATGTTAACTTCTTTTGTGGCATGTGATTGATCTTAAAAATGATGGTTTGAGATCAATATAATCCACATCCTCTCAAATTATTGGCAATGATTACATCAGTAACGGCATCAAATACAAACTGAATATTTGTGGTATCTGTGGCACAAGTCATGTGGCAGTAGATTTCCTTAGTTGTGGACTTATTTTTTGCCTCAAACTGAGCTTGAATGTATGCTGCAGCTTCACCATATTCTTGTGCACCTAAATTATTAAAAATTTATTCATTTATATTTAAGTATATAAATAAGTTACAATTTAATAAATTTTATATATGTATAATAAAAGAAACTTATAGAAAGGAACCATCCATTAATTAATTTACAATTTTTAGTCATTTTTGACTCTCCCACCTTGCATACAATGATGTACTTTTGGCAGATTCCCTCCCCTTTAATTACATGTGTAATATGTGTGATCCTCTTGATATGGAAGAGGTAATTCATAAAATATTTGCAGAACTTTTTAAACTGATAATTTATTCAAATATCTTGTAAGTAGGCTTATAAAAACAAATTTTTATATCACTAATACCACTACAAAAAAACACTTAGACCAAATGTTCTCAACATCTTTTTACCAATGATCCCTTTTCCTCTTAATTTTTTTTGTGGACCCTACATACATTGCACAGAAAAAAAATATTATATTTTTTTCGTTACATTGTTTCAAATTGGAAAAATATTTTGATACTGAAGCTCTGAATTCCAGTAAAAGTAACTACTGTACATATAACTAACACCTTATCCTTGCTGAGAAATGTAATTTAATTCCAAACAAACGTTTTCAGCCTGATTCACAGGCCATCTTCAGGTTGAGAACCAAATTTGAATTAAAGGATTCCATTAATGGAATACAAAATTCAAAATTAAATAAGCAACGGAATAAGATAAAAATAAAAATTAAATATTAAATAACCAACGGAGTAACATAAAAATATAAAAAAATGTACATAGAAGTATTAAGAAATACAATTACTAACACATCCAATAAAATTACTATTTTGACTGGTTAGAGCTCTTATTAAATCTCTTAACTATAAACTTCCATGCAGAGAGAAGACTTTCTGCATCCCTCTCATTTAAACAGCCTTCCTGTATTTTACTCCTATAAATCTGCAACTTTTCAGCTGTCAATGCCAAAGATGGGGAAGATAAAGGTTCTATGATGGTTGCCTCATTCCATTTGACTACAGATCTTGGTGTTTGTGCTATTTGGGACAAAATTGTTGCATTAGACTCCTTTCTGATATTATAACTATATTCCTTGATTCTATGTTCCAAACTCCTGGTGGTTACTCCAATATAGTCTTTTTTAATGCCCAATTGCATATTTTCATAAGGAGTTCTATAAACCCCTGCTTTCTCCTCTGACATTATAGCATCCTTATCATTTCTTAGGATTCTGTATAAATTAGGGGCCCTTTTTATAAGCATTCTCGAACCTTTTCTGCGAGCAAGCTCTTTCATAACGCTATTCATACTTTCATTATATGTAAATTTTACGATTCCAGTGGGAGCATTTTTAAAAGACTCTTTCTTGTTGTTTGCTTCATACTTCCTAACCATTCCCAGAATTGCACTTTTTCTGTAACCTAGGGTCTTGGCCACGCTCATTATTCTATTTATTTCTTTACTTCTGTCTTGTACTGTTTCACAATACAAAAATGCCCTTCTTATTAAAGCTCTGAAAGCTGCAATTTTATATTTATACGGATCCTTGGATTGGGAGGGAATATACAATAGGTTGTGGGATGGTTTAATAAAAACACTAGTGGACAGAAGGCCTTTTTTGAATTTAATACTGATGTCTAGAAAATGTAGATCCAAAGAACTCTTCTGCTCAAATCTTAAAGTAATGGAATCTTTTAATTCAAATTTGGTTCTCAACCTGAAGATGGCCTGTGAATCAGGCTGAAAACATTTGTTTGGAATTAAATTATATTTCTCGGCAAGGATAAGATGTTAGTTATATGTATAATGATTTGCTGAGTACTTTATGATGTAACTACTGTATTTATGAACTAGCACTTTTAATACCTCTTACCTTGTCAAGATGGAATTTTGCACAGAACTGAAGGCTAGGGTTAAAATAAACTGACTACCTTTATAGTGGGAGGGAGGCTATAAAGTTTTTAGCCTCCCTCCCTAATCTTCAAGATCTGGAACAAACTGATGCAAAACATTTAGAAATATCACTGTCAAGTGACATGATGCTGATGGTACAAGATTTTCCTAACAGACCCTGGTTTTATAATCTCTTTTTGACCTTTGTCAATGAGATATATATGTCGTTTACGTATTCAATATTTTAAATAATTTATATTTTAACCCTTATGCAAGAAATGAGTAATAAATAAATTGACAATATACTGTATATACTGTAGAAATTTAATTTTCAGTAAAACAATTGTTCTGAAGTAGAATTACCCTATAGACCAACGGTGGGCAACCCCCGGCCCGCGGGCCAGCTACGGCCCGCGAAAAGTTTCTATCCGGCCCGCGAGATGTTTAGAAGAAATTATAAATAAATATTTTTCGACGTAATTCGTCTAGTTTAAATTGAATATTATTTTCTGAAGTGTTGTGGCAGCAATGACAGGAAAAAATAAGGGAGTCATTTCCTTATTCAAACAAAAAATGGGAGAACAGAATTTTTCTAAATTATTTATATCTCATCGCATCATCCATCAAGAAAATCTATGTGCAAAAGCTATGCAATTAGAAAATGTAATGTCTGTCGTATCCAACTACATAGTGCTGT
>NW_019392625.1:198634-231389 GCF_000671375.1 Centruroides sculpturatus
CGGTCCGGGCTTCATAACTAACCTGCGTCTCAAAACACGCCAAACTGTTGTTTTAGGCAGCTGCAATTCCCGACTGGCACGACGTGTTGATTTTGAAGGGCTACGTTGGTAAGCAGCTTGAATCCGTGCGACATTTTCTTCAGATACACGAGGTCGGCCAGGACTCTTTCCTTTACATACACAACCTGTGTCAACAAACTGACGGTACCATCTGCGAATGTTCCATCCATTCGGAGGATCAATTTTGTACCTCAACCGGAAACGTCTTTGCACTGTAATCACGGAATTACACTTTGCAAGCTCAAGAATACAAAAGCTTTTGTGCTGTGGCGTAGCCATTTTACAACAACTGTGAATACGTCATTGTAACCAAGCACAACTGACATCTGGGGACAAACTAGACAATGCACTCGTTCCTCCGATACCCGCAGCACACTGCTACTATCGATAGTTTAATAAATAAATCAGTTTGAAATACGTATATTCTTTTTGGTCCACCCCGTATATAGATGACATTGCCAAACAATCAACTATATTATCAGGCTACAATAAGGCTGTGTACACATTAGGTGTTTTGCATTGCGTTAAACGCACGTTAGCAGCATACACACCATGTGTTTAGCTCGGCGTTCGACGACCGTTCGCACTGGCTCTGTTTGAAAATGGACGTGAAAGTAATTGCTTGTGTGTGCCTCCTCCATCGTCGCTATAAAAGATGATGGCAGAGGCAAAGAGAATTTTGGGTGCACCCAATATTACGAGATAGACTGATGCATGGAATGTTTGTGACATTGTATCCAAAACTAAGACAATATGAACCCAAGTTTTTTAATTCTTTTAGAATATCTATATAATTATTTGACGACGGCTGGTCTCTTTTAGATTTCATCAATAAATAGATCAGTATTGAAATGATCATTCTCCATTTCGGCCAATGTACGTCCACTCTACCCAAAAGTGTGCGATCGAATGTACAACAACATGGCAGCACATATATCTCAAAGCGCACGGCTGACGCCCACAAAACGTGTGTTCTAACCAAAATCTATCAACATGTGTTTGATGCATGCTTGGCCAGAAGTGTGCGTTTGAGTGTGTATACCTATGCAGAACTCTTAGTTCTTTAAAATGCACATTACCAAAGCGCACGTTTCAAAACGCCTAATGTGTACACAGCCTAATGCTAGTTTAATAATTAGATGTAAAGTAATTTGACTAGAGGTAAGTGGTTAGGCTGTCATCTCAATAATTTTTATAATTATAATAAATTAATTTTACTTGGACTTTGTTTATTAATAGGACTTATTATACTGGTGAAGTTTCTGATTAGCAAAGAGAGGAAATCTTAGTCAAAACATAGATGTTTTGACTTTATTTTCACCAGTCAAAGTACATTTTAAAATAATTGGCCAGGATGAATTTATGTTTACAAATTAAAAAAAAAAATTCTTGAGTAGACAATACATACAAATATGTGTCTTTTCAATCAGAGGGACATTTTAAAATTTTTTTATTTGGAAGTGGAAGAGCAGCCTCAAATAAAAGGTCGACTCCACTGTAGAATTATTGTTTCCTCATGTACGTTTGAAAGGACTGATTGAAAAGACACATCTTTGTATGTATTGTCTACTCAAGATTTTAAAAAATTTTTGTAGAAGTCCAAGTAGATAATATATACACACACAGAAATGTAAAAAGTAAGAACAAAGAGGTAAAAAGAATTAAATTAATTTTAATTTAGAATTTCTGGAAGAAAAGAATTGACCTGTTAAATAGCAGATTATTTGGCATTACTTAAAAATTGGGTTTCTGGATGGTTTATATATGCAGATGACACTGCTCTCTATTCAGAGAAAAGAAACAGAACAAGAGAAACTGGAAAGTTAGAAATAAAGCACTGGAAGAAACAAGATATAAAAGTTAGCAAGAGCAAGAAAGAATATGTGAGGACCCGAACAGGGGTCGACTGAGAGGTCCGAATTGTGGGTGTCGATTTAAAGTAAAAAGCTCCTTTTCAGACGCTAAGGAAACGGATTAGGTGTCTCGATTGAACAATGCAATTGGTTTTTTTCGGAAAATTAGTTAANCAGACTAAAAATTTACAGGTCACAAGGTGTCAATTAACTACTATGGCCCGCGGAAAAAACGTAAAATTTATTCTGGCCCATGTTATAAAAAAGGTTGCCCACCCTTGCTATAGACCATTAAAATATCACCGTGAACACCAATTATATATATTTTTTTCTGTGGACCTCCAGCAATGTTACATGGACCCCAGTTGAGAACCCCTAACTTAGACAATACCTCAACCCTACTTCCCTTCCTATTGTGTATAATGATGTATCTTTAGCAACCTCTCTCCTTCAAACTATATATGTAATTAATGGACAGCTCCAAACAATACTGATACTATAGTATCTAAGAATACATTAATAAAGTTTTGAAAATTTATATAATTTTTTTAGGAAATATATTATTTAAAATATTTTTAATTAGATAAGTGTAATTTTATTTGCAATTATTTTCCGATATATACTTTAAGCATGTCTTTTGTTCTTGCTAAATGCAATTAAAAACAAAGATTCACAGAAATTTTATGAAATTACAATTTGTACTTCATTAATTAAACAATAAAATCATAAAATTTGAATGGAAAGACTCATTCATAAGAAACTTATTGGTAAATGTTAGTTTTTAACTGCTAAATGATCATTTAAATTATTGATTAAAATGATGAATTTAGCAAATTTTTATATTTTACTAACCCAATTTTAAGATACTTTCTGAGAATTTTTAACATGTAAGATATAACATAGATTAAATTAAAAAATTTGTTAAAATTTCCCACGATTATTAAATGCAAAGGACATGATTGTATTCTTCACCCTGGAGTCACTTCCTTTTCCAAGATGATATATCAAATGTGTCACCAGGAACCTAATGAATAAATTGCTGTTGGACGTGGAGATTTACTTTACCAAAAAATGGCAATAGAAGAAAGAAGGGAGGACCCCCGAATAAAAAACAATGTCCGGTGATGAGATGAGATTTTGTCTGTCGTCATCGAAAGTTTGCCCTCTCTGGAGATGTACCAGAGCTTGGATACTTTACACCCATTGACCTTACCATACTCCCCCAGAGATGCTCCTGATACCCGAACAATCAGTTTACCTATTATCAAGAGCCTTCCATCAAGTCAACATGTCATCAATCCATCAAGTCATCAACTGATCAGCAACAAGGAACATCCTCAGATTCTCTACAAGGTATTTATCTGCCCACGAATCTATGTAAACTCTCTCTCAAGACTAGGACTAGTGAGGATAGTTACAATAGTCTTTAATATAATATACAAAGGGAGGGCCAATAGTTATAATATACAACATGATTGACAATAACTAATGTTCAACCTTTCAATTGTAAATAGCCTATATTCAGCTTATTTGTAAATAGCTTATGATATATAAATGGGTATTGTTTTTCGTAATCGAGTTGTAGAGTGCACTTCTTTCGCTTGATCCATCTCCATCCCAAATCCAAGTACCTACACAAGCGATCAACCACTTGTGCAAAAAACGAACTTAACAGCTATTGAGGTTTCTGTGTCTATCCTTAAAGACACAGTGGTGTCAGTCCTGACAACTTTGTCATCGTTGATGCTATGTTGACCCTTTGGTCCCGTGGTGCAGAAGCATAGGGGGTGTTTTGTGCATTGTCACATATGCAAGCCAAAATGAGAAAAAAGGCAGCTATTCATCACCTCATTACAACCCACAAGATGAACAGAAAGATTAATGCTAGGAGATCATATAAGCATCACCTGACTGGTTCTAAAAGCAAATACATGGCTACATTAGACAAAGAATACATCTATCTCAAATTGTAATGGAGTCCACAGGATTTCTACATTCAACTTAGGCAAGAAGTACTAGAAAGTTGGACTATAAAATGCCCTGAAAGATGGCAAGATGGATTCAAGGTAGTTTGAGATATGATGGGAAGAGAACTAATAAGAGTCCCAAAAAATATAAAGTCAATTCAGCTTACTTCATCTCTTATGTGTTAAAACTATATTTGGAAGAAATCCCCTAGAAGTATCCTGAAGAGAAGAACAAGTTTATCCCACAGCTTGCAGTTATACTGCCTATCTGGAAGAGTTTAAGCACCAAGGTGGAATTAACTACATAGATCTGAAGGACATTCCCACCAAGTCACCTGACATTAGTCCTATGGACTTTTTCAATTTGGGTTCTTGAAATAGTGTCTTTTTTTCCAAAATGCCACTACTGCAGCTAGTCTTTGAAAAATTTTCAAGAAGGAACAGTCCAAACTTCAGACTGAAAAATACAGCAGAGTTTTCAATTCCTGGAAAAGACACTGTCAAGATGTTAGCAAAGATAAGGTGATAAGACATCCCACATTCTCCCATTTATCCTGCTGGGATACCTACATATTCCACTTTCCATTCAGAGAATGAAAATACAAGGAAACAAGCTCAACAAGTAGACCTCATTGCCATATTACAGTCCATCCATAATGTATGTTTACATTTACAGCAGACTATGCATCAGTGGAAGTGCATGCTGAAATGTATTGCTGAACCATGGGGGAATGTTGGAAGAGTTCCAGGAACAGTTTATTTCTGCTGGGTGAGCAGTCTGTGGATAAGAAACTTGAAACTAAAGGTGTTTCCAAAAAACACCTTTAGGGGATGTTTTAAGTTTAACACATGGGTGTTTAACTTAAAACATCCTGGTATTTGCTGGGGGCCTCAAAATGACATTATACAGTAAAACCCAGTTAAGATGTTTTTGTACCTAAGTTGTTTAAATTCTGAAGTCCTATCATTTTGTCCATAAGACATGTTAAAAATTCCTGCATAAGATGTTACAAAATATTGGTCCCATGAAAAAATTTTTATCCCTTAAAATGATCATGTCAGTGACTAATAGTGTTCTCTGAAGTTGCATGAATAGGGATGATGTAGTTTCTAAAGAAGGGTGACATAATGTTTGATATTACTGAAATGGGGAATTAAATTAATACCAAAATTTACAAATTTGATTAGTTTAACAGCCCAATGCTAATAAACTTTAAAATTGAAAATTTAAATTACAAATGAGATTCATTAAGTTTGATTTCAGTTCAAGAGTTAAAATGATTTCTAACTGATTTTCCCACCTGTTTAATGTTCAGAAATTGAAATTATGCTTTTGATTGGCTGATGAATTTCAGCTGTAAACAATTTTGAATTGAAATTCAAAATTTTGTAAGTTTAAACTTATTTGTCCTGGCAACCATTTATCAATTGAATTCAAAAACTATTCCTTCTCAACATATTAAATTTGTTGCTGTGATTGGTTAGAAAAAATAATTAGTTGATTAATGGTGGTTTTAAAAACAGTATAAATAGGCAGTCTCTGTCTGGTATTTACTTTCCAATGAAGTTCTGCGCCATCTTATCACTTTGCAAGTAATAATTGCTCATTATATTTATATTAATAAAAGCCTTATATTTTTTGTGTTGAAATCCAAAAAACAAAGTTGGTAATTTAAAAAATAAAGAATTTTGTTAAAAGTTCTAAAAGCAAACACATTTTTACATATTTTAAACAATGCATTTAAAATATCCAAGCCTAATCTGAAAGTATTTAGAATAAAACTGTATATCACTTATGAAAGTATAGGATTTTTTAAAGCTGAATAGATGAATGTTTAGGATAATTTAATTTTTGTTTCTATTATTTGAGCAATCATCATTTTTTTCAAAAATAATATGTTGCCTGGCAAAATGCCAAATATGAATGAATATGAGACAAGCAATTATTTATTGTGAGATCGTCAGAATGCCGGGATACAATTTCAATCATATTTTTAATTTATTTCATTTAAAATATATGCTTTCTGTCTAAAATTAGAAGTATGTCGCCTCTGTACATCATACTTTTCCTTTAACAATAGTGTCATGCCAGTCATCTATCTTACACTTTTCAGGAGAAATGTTTTGAATTGAAATAACGTGACTTCTGGGACAAACTGGAAGTTCATATATAGTCAATCAGGGTCTCCTGCCCCTAAGGTTTCCATATCTGGTCTCAGATTCATGATAAGTAACTACAAATAATCTATTAAAACTTTTGAATTGAAATAATGTTACTTCTGATGCAAAGTGAAAGTAGTCAATTGGGACTCCTGTCTAAATTTTTCCATATCTGGTCTCATATTTCATTTATCTAATTCCATTCTCAAGATTAAGGAAAGACAGACAAATGGATGGACAACGGTGGGAAATTATAGGTCTACAATATTTTTTCAAATTGTAGCCCAATGATACAAATAGAATTGACATGTAGATCTATTGAAAAACAGGTATCTCTTGTATAACATGGTAGTTGTTTTGAAAAAGTGCTGCGTTACATGAATCCATGCTATACAAAACAAAGGACTACTGCAAAACATAGGGTTATATTCTAGAAGTTAGCAAAGTATACTATTCTTTTATGTTGCTAAGAGAAATATGTTTATTAAAGCAATTGATGATTTATTTCAATAATTAACTAATAATCACAATTAAAAATATTGTATTATGTGTTAATATTAATTTTAGTTAAATGAGGGCTTTTTGTTTTTACAAAGTATCATTGTAATCTGAGCTTGTTTGTTGATCTTGATCAGAAGTATCAGCAACATTTT
Source organism: Centruroides sculpturatus (assembly GCF_000671375.1). Taxonomy (NCBI): domain Eukaryota; kingdom Metazoa; phylum Arthropoda; class Arachnida; order Scorpiones; family Buthidae; genus Centruroides; species Centruroides sculpturatus. Next base: position 205,328 of record NW_019392625.1, read on the forward strand.
CATATTTTTTATTTTTATCTTAAAAATTTTTTATGGATGATGAAATAAAAATATGTTATTAATCGAAAATTTGTTCTAGCAAGTTGTGTTGTTCAGTTTAGTACTGAGCAACTTTTTTCCAGAATTTGTGTTTGAATACGAAATTGTTCAAGTACTAAGTTACCACTGTATTTTGTTCATCATTTTTATGAATGAAATAATCATTCATAGGTAAGTAATACTTATGGTTAAAAAAATTTTAATAACATTTACCTAATAATGTTTAAGTGAACTTTACTAAATATGAAGATTAATCTATAAAAACACAGCGACAGTCTTAAGGGCTAAAGTCTAACAGCAGTGATGACAACATCTGGTTGATAGGAAAGTTAGGACAAGGAAGAAAAAATTACACTATCAGTTTTCATTAAAGTAAGCCTGACAAAAAGCATAAAATAATTTGAAAATTTCAATACTCTAAATTCCATGGGCAAATTTGAGATAACATGTGTGCTTACTTGAGTAAAAAAATATTGAATAATGAAGTTTACACTTGTAAACTGTGAAATTTTGTACAGAGTATTTTCAGTGTTGTATAAGGAATACCTGTAATTTTATTGATGATAAATGTTATATGAAGTTAATCAGATTAATTTTAAATGACATTCTTAAGTGTTATGAAAAATTAGAATAATTTGATATTAGTTAAAATCATTTAATAATGATGGAAACTGGCTGGCTAGAAACATTAGTGTTCTAAAAATCCCACTAAATGCACATTCTCCAGTGAAAATTGTAATAAAAAAAAAGCTTGTCAAAGTAAATGTTTTCAATAAAAAATTGTCAAAAAACTACCAGGGTAATACTTTGAATGATGACCTAAAATATTGCAGTATTTCTGGAAATACTTTCTATTTTACCAAGTTTCTGGCAGAGATAGAATTTGATAACAATCCACAAAAAAATTCTTCATGGAATATTTGCCCAGTCATAGTTTTATTATTTCAATTTAATAAATTACCTAAATTTTTTAATTTTGTTGTTGAGAATGTGTATAATAAATGTGGGAAGTGAATATATAATAATCATATACAAGATATTTACAAAAAACATTCGCAAATTATTAATTTTATACAAGCAGAGTTTAGCAATACAAAAAAGAAAATCTAAATGAAATTAATGAAAAGAAATCTAAATCTTTTATAATTTAACTATAATTTTATTATAGTTATTAAAATATCCATAATACATTTTTATTAAATTCTATTCAAATAAAAGATGTATTCATTTATAATTAGAATAATCTTTGATTTGAAAATGGACTACACTTTGAATCATCTCTCATACAGTTTGTGAGTAGTTTTTAATGTTCAGTTTTACTTGTAAATTAGAACTATTTGTGACTTGAAATTTAAGACTGACACTCATATTCTCAATTTGTTAAGATTGCTTTGTTAAAAAGCCTAATTAAATGATTATTTTCTGAATGGAAACAGTTAATTATAGTCTTGTGGAGTACAGACAGAAGAAAAAAAACAGTTGCCCAAGCTGAAGCCAAAGCCTATGATGAAATGGAAACCAGGGAAGAACAGATGATTATCAATAGCCTAGCTAAACATTAAATTGAAACTAATAAAGACATCAGTTGAAGCAGATAAAAGGAAGCAATGAAAAAATATTAAAGACAAAAGAAATTGTCTAAGTGGGAAGTATAGTTCTCATAATTGCTGAATGGACCAAGTAGAGATGCAAACAGAAACAGTCCTAAATTGGAAAAAATAAATTTATTACCTATTAGGAAGTCAAAGGAGCCATGGAAAAGATGAAGAATGGAATGGCAGTCAGTCAGACCAATGACATCCTAGTAAAAGCATGGAAAGACTTGAAAAAGAAGGAATTGACCTATTACAGATTCAGTGGGATTGCTGGAAAAAGTATGTCAGCAGAAGAAGATACCAAACAAATGGAGAAGTATAGCCATTCCAATCTTCAGAGAGAAATATGTGTAGGATTGCAAGAATTACAGAGGTATAAAACTCATTACATAACATTGAAGATATGGGAAAGAATCTTAGAAGACTTTGGGAAGAGGTAGCTATAGAGAAAAGACAATTTGGTGTCATGTTAGGAATACCAAGCAATTGAAGATGCAATTTTTGGTCTAATAGACAATGAAGAAGTTTAAAGAAAAGTAGCAGGAATAAATTATATCTGACTTTTGTTGATATAGAGAAGATTTATAATACTGTTAGATATGTAATATGGTACAGAATTTAAAGCAAGAATATATCTGAAAAAATGTAAAGTTGTTTCAGATAGTGTTGTCAACTGTTCAGAAATGTCCTAAACAATAAACAAGGAATCAAGTGTTTTTGTTTTATCTCATTTTTTCCTTATAAGAAGTTTGGACCATTAATCATAATCTGAATTATTTTCATTCCTGCTAGGTTGCATTTTTTTTCCTGTGGGCACTAAAAATGCCTGTTTTAATCATACCCAGCATAATGAGAGTTTGAGCCTGGCATATCCATAACAGAGTGCCAGTGAAAAATTCCTGGGATATCCTGCCCAGATCCCGAAGTCCAGATACAGGATTTGGTCTTGGGTCATCCAGAGCAGTAGGTTGACAGCTTAACTGCCTTGGCCATTTGAATGTCTTGTCATTGTCCTCCTCCATCATCATCATAATCAAGAAAAGGAAAAAAATGTTCCCTTGTTTGTTTGTAGAATGGAGGTTTTCTTTCATTCATCACTTTTTTCAGCTTGATGTTTTCTTCACATTATGTTCAAAATTTGTTACTCTGATTGTCAATTCTAGGTTCAGATAATATGCAATGATGTTCCTGCTAGAGTTAGAAGCTGTCTTGGGAACAAACAACTTTAAAGATAAGACTTACAAGAGTTCAGTTTAAGCTTTCTCTCTTAATATTGTGAGAGATGTAGCAACAGAAAAGATGAGAGGAGATTCACCACAAAGCATATTATACAGGGTGGACCAAAAAGAATATACGTATTTCAAACTAATATATTTAATAAACTGTAAGACATACAACTATGGAACTTGGGACACATATTTATGAAACTCTCTAGTTTAGCTTACAGGTGTTCAATATGTCCTCCTCCACCAGCGACACGAACGGTCCGGGCGGGAGTTCTGTCCGGGTGTCCGGGAACCGGGGTCTGGGCGGGAGTTCGGTCTGGGCTTCATAACTAACCTGCGTCTCAAAACACGCCAAACTGTTGTTTTAGGCAGCTGCAATTCCCGACTGGCACGAAGTGTTGATTTTGAAGGGCTACGTTGGTAAGCAGCTTGAATCCGTGCGACATTTTCTTCAGATACACGAGATTGGCCAGGACTCTTTCCTTTACATACACAACCTGTGTCAACAAACTGACGGTACCATCTGCGAATGTTCCATCCATTCGGAGGATCAATTTTGTACCTCAACCGGAAACGTCTTTGCACTGTAATCACGGAATTACACTTTGCAAGCTCAAGAATACAAAAGCTTTTGTGCTGTGGCGTAGCCATTTTACAACAACTGTGAATACGTCATTGTAACCAAGCACAACTGACATCTGGGGACAAACTAGACAATGCACTCGTTCCTCCGATACCCGCAGCACACTGCTACTATCGATAGTTTAATAAATAAATCAGTTTGAAATACGTATATTCTTTTTGGTCCACCCCGTATATAGATGACATTGCCAAACAATCAACTATATTATCAGGCTACAATAAGGCTGTGTACACATTAGGTGTTTTGCATTGCGTTAAACGCACGTTAGCAGCATACACACCATGTGTTTAGCTCGGCGTTCGACGACCGTTCGCACTGGCTCTGTTTGAAAATGGACGTGAAAGTAATTGCTTGTGTGTGCCTCCTCCATCGTCGCTATAAAAGATGATGGCAGAGGCAAAGAGAATTTTGGGTGCACCCAATATTACGAGATAGACTGATGCATGGAATGTTTGTGACATTGTATCCAAAACTAAGACAATATGAACCCAAGTTTTTTAATTCTTTTAGAATATCTATATAATTATTTGACGACGGCTGGTCTCTTTTAGATTTCATCAATAAATAGATCAGTATTGAAATGATCATTCTCCATTTCGGCCAATGTACGTCCACTCTACCCAAAAGTGTGCGATCGAATGTACAACAACATGGCAGCACATATATCTCAAAGCGCACGGCTGACGCCCACAAAACGTGTGTTCTAACCAAAATCTATCAACATGTGTTTGATGCATGCTTGGCCAGAAGTGTGCGTTTGAGTGTGTATACCTATGCAGAACTCTTAGTTCTTTAAAATGCACATTACCAAAGCGCACGTTTCAAAACGCCTAATGTGTACACAGCCTAATGCTAGTTTAATAATTAGATGTAAAGTAATTTGACTAGAGGTAAGTGGTTAGGCTGTCATCTCAATAATTTTTATAATTATAATAAATTAATTTTACTTGGACTTTGTTTATTAATAGGACTTATTATACTGGTGAAGTTTCTGATTAGCAAAGAGAGGAAATCTTAGTCAAAACATAGATGTTTTGACTTTATTTTCACCAGTCAAAGTACATTTTAAAATAATTGGCCAGGATGAATTTATGTTTACAAATTAAAAAAAAAAATTCTTGAGTAGACAATACATACAAATATGTGTCTTTTCAATCAGAGGGACATTTTAAAATTTTTTTATTTGGAAGTGGAAGAGCAGCCTCAAATAAAAGGTCGACTCCACTGTAGAATTATTGTTTCCTCATGTACGTTTGAAAGGACTGATTGAAAAGACACATCTTTGTATGTATTGTCTACTCAAGATTTTAAAAAATTTTTGTAGAAGTCCAAGTAGATAATATATACACACACAGAAATGTAAAAAGTAAGAACAAAGAGGTAAAAAGAATTAAATTAATTTTAATTTAGAATTTCTGGAAGAAAAGAATTGACCTGTTAAATAGCAGATTATTTGGCATTACTTAAAAATTGGGTTTCTGGATGGTTTATATATGCAGATGACACTGCTCTCTATTCAGAGAAAAGAAACAGAACAAGAGAAACTGGAAAGTTAGAAATAAAGCACTGGAAGAAACAAGATATAAAAGTTAGCAAGAGCAAGAAAGAATATGTGAGGACCCGAACAGGGGTCGACTGAGAGGTCCGAATTGTGGGTGTCGATTTAAAGTAAAAAGCTCCTTTTCAGACGCTAAGGAAACGGATTAGGTGTCTCGATTGAACAATGCAATTGGTTTTTTTTGGAAAATTAGTTAAACAATGGAAACGGAGAAATTCGAGGAAAACGCGACGAGAGAGAGGATCATATTCAGTCGCTATGTTAACCTCTCCCGCGCCCTCCATTAGGTTTCGAATTGTCACCAGGTGACAATGAGAGACCAATGGAGAGGCGACTGCTGTAAAAAAATCTATAAATTTGTGCGACTCAAGAGACGAAGGTTCTTGGTTCGTAGTTTTTGGTTCTTGGTGTTTGGATACGTAGTGTGTCGTCTCATGGACGGTCGTGCTCCAGATCTTAGAAAAAAAAGGACATTTTGGAACATCGTGGAAGCATCGTTCTCTGGGTGCTCCTAGCAATCGACAGAATCGTCGGTTCGTCCGCGAGAAGCCGCCGAAAGCAGTAATCAACGCCCCAGGGCCCACCGAGTGTTTCACCGGCAGCGTCCATCCACTAGTGACGAAAACCGACTTTTACGAACTTTATTTCGAACTTTATCTGTGCGCTTTGGGGTGCTACCTCGTCTAACAAGTAATCTGTAAGGAAAATTTCTATGTTTAATAAACGGTTACATGGTAAACCTGTCTCAGGCAGTCAGTCTGCACCCACACGACAGAAAGAACCGCTCGGCTGTCGAAAAACCTTCACCCTAATCGGCTGACCTCACAAATACATATGTTCCAACAGAAAAGAAACAAACAAAAAGAACCTAACTCTAGAAAGAAAAAAAAATCAAGGATTCAAGAAAAAATCAAGGAAAAAAATTGGCTTTATAGAGGATAGAAATGTAGAAAGAGAAGTGAATGGCCAAATTGAAGCTTGATGGAAAAATTGGAAGGAAATGTCTGGAATATTGGAAAAATTGGAGGGAAATATTACAAATATCTGGAATGTTATGCAATCAACCATAACCTATAATACAGATATGTTAATACTAAAGATGACTAACATAACAAGATGTATTCTTGTTATGTTAGTCATCTTTATATTGTTATGTAGTAGAAATGAAGATTCTTAGATGTTTGGGAGTAATAAAAGTTGATTGAATCAAGGAGTACATTTGAGATACAGTTAAAGTAACTGATTACAAACAAAATACAGATAAGTCTAGGATTGTATGAGTATTCCATGAGAAGGAATTGAAATATTGGAGGAAAGCAAAGTAGAGGAAGACCAAAGATGAAGTAAAATGATTGAAATAACCAACATAAACGAAAGCCTTTACTTTTTTTTTACTTTTAGTTTTGCTTTTTACTGTACCAGGATACAGGACTATCTTGATATTTAAAGGCATACTCTGTATGCGACTTTCGATCTGTGTTATTGCCTGCCCAGTCTGAGTCAACGAAGCATTCTAATGTGGTTCTAGTGTTGCTCTTCTCACCCAATTTGAGCTTCCAATCAACTGTTCCCTTCAGATATCGAAATACCCTCTTCACCTCATTCCAGTTGGCTGCTCTTGGTTCCTTAGTACAGTAATACCTCGACTTATGCAAACCCGGAGTTACGCGATTTTCAAATCGCGTTGATTCATCTTTTGTTTGAGCGCCAAGCAACTCTCAATTACTCAATCCCCCACACCACTGTTCGGCTTACATGTTCGGACGTGTCGCACAGAATCGACACATAGCCACAATTTATTTTGTGTTATTTATTTTTGCGTTTGTTATATCTACGGAGACTTGAGAGACTCTATGTGGTGATTTCTTCTAACCGTGAATGAATCAAAAGACGAGATAAGATTAACGAGAATATTTATTAGCTTACCTACATCCAACTTGGGTTTTACACAAATTGTGAAATTATACCCCGACTTACGCGAATTAGACTTATGCGGTTATCGCTTGGTCCCACCTATTGCGTAAGTTCGGGGTATCACTGTACATTGGACAAGGATGGAAACTGCTGCCAATATATCTGGGCGTGTGTTAGTTGCAAGGTACACTAAACTACCTATACCATTGAGGTACAGTTTGTTACTTTCCATTCTTGGTCTCCTCTCTTTAATTTTGAAATATCCAGGATCAATGGGAATCTTGCTGGTTTTTGTTTTCGATAAAATGTTTTCGATTTAGATGGAATATTCTATCACTAACTTGATCAAATTTGATTCCAAGGTAATGATCGATATTTCTGAGGTTTTTCATGTGAAAATATTTGTTAGTTTTCACTTAAAGCCAATCTAATGCTTCTTTGGAGGTTGATGCTGTGATTACATCATCAACATGTACAATGATGTACTTTGTTTCATAGCAACTTTTTCCAGTGTACAGACAAAGGTCATTTATGCTCTGTGCAAAGCCGCATTCAGTCAGTACTTCAGCAACTTTCTGTTCCACTCAGTAGCTTCTTGCTTCAATCCATGAAGGTTTTTCACAAACTTGCAAACTTTGCTCAGTTCTTCTGTGTTGTAACCTTTAGGTTGCTGCATGTACACTGTGTGGTGTAGTTGCCTTCAAGAAAGCTGTCTCAATGTCATAGTGATTCACATGCATTTTATGTTTAGCTGCTAAAGTGAGCAAGATTCTAAGGGTTGTTGGCTTTGCCACTGGAGCAAACACCTGGTCATAATCTTCCCCATATTTTTGACTGAAGCCTTGTGCCACCAGACAGGCTTTGTATCTTGTTGGTTTACCATGTGGATCATGTTTAATTTTATATATCTACTTGCTTCCAACAACATTTGTTTCTGGTGGTGGTTTGGCCAACACCCTTGTTCCATTTTTCTTGAGTGCACAAATCTCCGCATCCATTGCCTTTATCCACTCATTTGCATCTTTTCTGTTGATGGCATCATTGTAGGTTTTCAGTTCAGAAACAACCATACTTTGCATTGCCTCAATCAATCTGTCTGGGGTCTGACCTTTGTTGTTTCTCGTAGAGTGACAGAGTGGCAGATTGTCCTCAGACTGCTTGTTAAAGATGGCTCTTTCACTTAGGTTAACTTCCACTTTCCTTTTGCTGTCATCTAAACTGTGGTAATGTGGGAGGGATGAATTGTTGGTTGAGCCCATGTTGTCACGTGGATCTCCTTCTATGAAGACAACGTCATGGCTTATCTTGATTTTCTTGGTTATGATATCCAGCAATCAATATGCCTTGCTGCCACTTTCAAATCCCACAAATCTTGTTTCAGTTGCCTTTACATCCAGTTTCTTTCTTACTCCAAAAGGAACTCTTGTGTAAGCAATACATCCAAAATTTCAGAAGTACTCAATATTCTTACCTTCCCATTTCTTGTATGGTGTCATTAGGTCCCTTTTCGATGGTAATCTGTTCTGGATATGATTTGCCATCATTAATACCTCACCCTAGTAGCATTTTCCTAATCCTGCATCATGCAGCATTGTTCTTACCATCTCACAAAGAGAACGATTTTTCCATTCTGCCTTGCCATTCTGTTTGAGGGCAATCTGGTGCTGTGGTCTGAACTTTAATACTATGTTCCTTGAAAAATTTACAAAGATCTTCATTCGTGTAATCAGTCCCTCTATCAGATCGGAACTTTTTTACCTTGCATCCCATTTGTGTTTCAACATAGTTTATATATTCCTTTACTTTTACATTAGCCTCAAACTTGTGCTTCAACAGATAAACTTTGGTATAACAACTATAATCATCTATAATCGTTATGTAATATCTATTTCCACCAGGAGTTCTCACTTGCATGGGTTCACACAAGTCACTGTGCAATAGCTCAAGCTTTGTACTACTATTCATTGATCCTTTTGGAAATGGTTTCCGCGATGTTTTATTTTTCATACAACTTTCGCATCCCACAGTGCACCCACACTCATTAATTGTCACACCATCAACACTTTCGGCAGCCATATAATGCATTACAGATGAATCACAGTGGACACACCTCAAGTGCCACAGATGCACACACTGCTTCTTGGACATGGATAACACTTGTAACGCATTGTGTTGGATCAACACAAATAGTGATCCCTGAAGCTCAGCCTTTGCATGTGTCTTGCCATCTTGTTTTATGTAACACTGCATTGTTTTGCTGTTGAAAGTCACATCATAACCTCTTTGCATCATTTTTAAGACCGACAATAAATTCCCATTTAGTTGTGGTACATATAACACATTATCTAATTTTAACTAGCCATTTGAACTACCTTCATCACAAACTAGTTCACCATGTCCAATTCCACTTGCAGGTACTTCTCTTCCATCAGCCACAAATAATTTCACTGTTGTTATTGTTCAATTTTCTGAAGAAGTTCCTGTTGTTTGTCATGTTAGCTGTTGCTGCTGAATCAACATACCAATACCTGAAATATACCAGGCCGGCCTGAAATATCTAGAACAGCTGGAAAATTTTAAAGCGTTCAGAAAGGGAACAGCCATCAATTTCAAGGAAATGGACTCATTGGCGAACGCATGGAGGGCATGTTATGACGTATAATGGAGGCACATCATACATGTCTACATTTTTTATATAAACATCGGAATTTTAAAACAGGAAACCAATTATGCAAATAATTTTGTTAAGGCTCTGCATCAGACATGCGCATAACTTCGATGTTCAATTTTTCAAACTCTTGGAATCGAACCTGATGATGACCATTGAAGACAGTAGAAAACATTCATTTTTGAAGTGAATTATTGCTGGTTTGTTGGTAATTTCGTAGTTATTTTATTAATTCTTACACCAGTAGTGTTGGTATGATGGATGATTATTTTGATATGGCTATACCGACCAAATACTATAGAAAGGTTGTTGTGAAGTTATGCAGGACTTCTTCCAAGTTAGACTTTCTAATTAATTGCTGTTCATTGGGATTGTTTCCTGCTTTGATTTATAGAATACGTTTGCCTCCTGACTGTTCTATGTTACTACCGATAGTTAGGTGCTTGTGTTTGAAAAAAGCAATAAGATATGCTAGGAGAAGAAGGTATGCGTTAGTGAACAACGTTATCCGATTGGAAAATTATTTTTATGAAAGGAATCCTGACATCCTGACCAGAATTAATGCAAGCGTCATCCCGTTAGCGGACTCTATTACTAGGAGACTCCACAAGCAACATCATAAAGAAAATAGAATGGCTGTTGATGTTCCAACGTTGGAAACAAAACCAAATACAGGGTTCTCTTGTATATTGGGATGGCATACGACCTCCGTCCATGCTGGTTAACGTAATCGGCTTAGGCCCTATGTATGCTCCTTTCCTTCTGGTGGAGTTAACTAAGGTTATACCGGATGTTGAGAAGATGGTGGAAGGTCTTAACAGCACACATAAAGAATACTTCTGATGGAAGACTTTCTTCGCTATCTGTAACCGCAGAGTCAGGACACAGGATGAACAATCGTATTCAAATGCCATACATAATTCTAGATGATGGATGAGTAGTAATGATGTAGTCGCCATAAGGGCAGACAAATCCAGGAGCATTGTTCTTATGAAAAGGGATACCTATAGAAACAGCTTACATGAATACATCCTCAACACTGAATGCACTAAGGCTCCAGGCAGATTTTTGGAAAGGACTCAAGCAAGGGTTGCACGTATGGCTAATTCCCCATTGGCTAGACTACTAAAGATAACTAAGGCAACTGTCTCATCGCCGATTTCACCACGCTTATTTGCTTTCGCCAAACTCCATAAAACCGGTAAACAACTACGTCCAGTCGACAACAAGTTGAGATCTCCGACTATTCTTATAGAGTGCATGCTTAACTCTTTTGTAACCAGTACCATCGAGGAGTATTCGTATACTGTGTCCAATCCGGTACAGTTGATTCACAGATTGAATGCACTTGACAGCTTAGATGGCGTATATGTGATTTTGAATCCATGTTTCCTTCCATCTGCATTGAGCCATGTTTTTGTGAGTTAAAGGATTTCCTCATTCGAAACATCAACTCTTCTGAGCATCTTTTTGACATCTTGGAATTGGCACATCTTATATGTCACTCATCTTTTTTCGTATTTGAGGGAGATACTTTCCTGCAGTCTAGAGGGGTGCCTATGGGTAGTCTCATATCAGAAACCTTATGTGAATTGGTGGTCAGGCACCTCGAACAACATGTCTTACCTAGTTTTAACGTTGACATTATATTGTATGCTAGATATGTGGATGATGTGTTCATTGTTTGGAAGAAGAAACCGGACTTGGCGGCATTTATTGAAACTTTCAACAGTAATGCTTATGGCCTCTCGTTGAGAGCTGAACAGCAAAGCTCCACCAGCATGCATTTTCTCGATATTGACATTAGCTTGCAACAGGATCAGTTAACAACTAAGGTATTCCGTAAGAACTCATATGCGCCGCTATTCATACATGCCGAATCACATGATCCTTTTGGCTACAAGGTCTCTGCTTTTAAGACCCTAATAAGAAGAGCTTTCACCCATTGTTCAAGCATGGAGGATAGGAAAATGGAATTGGAATATTTCGAATGTGGCTAGACTGCATGGTTACCCTACGTGCCTAATTAATGAACTTATTGCGTGCCACCAATAACCTAGGAATGCGGCACTTCAGGAAAACCTGTCCTTTGTTCCTATTACTTACAACAGGATCCTTCATAGCACCTACAAACAAATTGCTCATTATGCAAGTAAAACTATCGCTTACAGAAGATCACCGACCATTTTCTTGTGTTTACAAAATGATAAGGACCGTTTTGATAGGAATTGCATTCCAGGAATATATTCTAACCCTATTTACAATCACAGGGTGAATCATCCAGGTGAATATATTGGTGCTACCATACGCTGCCTTAAGGCAAGGATCAAGGAACACAAATACTCAATTCAAAAACGCCTTTCCGCTACACCATTGGCTTCTTTCATGCTTGACGATGTCGTCAGAGTGAACCTTGATAATGCATGTTTAATACAACGATGTGAACACCAGGCCAGTCTGAAATATCTAGAACAGCTTGAAATTTTTAAAGCATTCAGAAAGGGAACAGCCATCAATTTCAAGGAAACTGACTCATTGGCGTGGAGGGCATGTTATGACATATAATGGAGGCGCATCATATATGTCTATATTTTTTATATAAACATCGGAATTTTAAAACAGGAAACGGATACATAATAGTATGCTTCTAAGTCTATTACTTTGTAGTTATCGCAATACTATAGCCTAGAATTGCAACAAAGCATTGCAATTCTAGGAATTTTTATTTCTACATTTCCAAGCTGTATGGCTAGATTAAAAGATTCAGTTATAATTTCAGAAAAAAACACTTTTCATGTTTGACAGAATTTCTTTTAGTACAGTTAAAAGGTCAAAAAAATGCTGCAGGTTTGCATTAAATCACTTTGGCTTCTCTGCAAATACTTGCTAAGAATAAGTCCTACAATCTTTTAATAATTAATTAATTTAATAGGCACAGTATAATCTCGCCTCTAGAGACAGCTGAATGAAGAATGAATGCTTCCATACTGACATCTTTGTAGGTCCATCCTGTAACCTTCTCTAAGTCCTTTTTTACAGTAAAAGTCTTGTAAGCTCTTAGAAAACATTAACAGTATTCAGTCTCTCAATTCAGAGTCAGCCAGGCACATTTAAAAGTTCTATTTGAGAAAATGTTGAGAACATTTCTACACTTCAGACATAGAAAGAAAATTCTTATATGGAATCAAATATATCAATACAATTCTGAATCTGTTGCAAGTCAAAGAAATTGTTGCCAGGCAACTGGCAGGAAAACACTCCATTCTAGATGTTCTTTTAGAAATTGTCACATGGGAATATCTGATGTTCTGTTAATAAGTCACACATTCCACACTATTTCCAGCAAAACAGTTTAATAAAAATTCAACAAAATGAACATTTTTGGCTACATTGTGACCTGATTCAGATTTTAACAAGTCTGCAATTGAACATCTAAACAGAATACCAATCTGGAACATTACTAATGTACTGCACTTATGACACTATTCTTGTCAAAGTATATTTTCTATGTACTCTATCTTAACCCATACAAAGACCCAGGACTGCTATGCATATGAATAATCTTGCACTGATAGAGGCCTTTTTGTTTATTGTATACATGATTATTAAAATGCACTTAATGCTATCAATTTGAATCAATTCACTAAATGGAGATAAAGAATCAATAATCCATAATTATCAAGAATATAATTCCTAATAAGCATTTAATTTCTAGTTTTCTTTATTATTTTATATAAGATTTCTTTTTAATAATCATACATAAAATATTAGTTTGTTAGCAGTTTTTAATGGTTAATTGTACATTGAGATTATTGTTAACATTAACAATTAAATTTTTTAATATTTTTTGTCTTAAAATTCATCATTCAACAGCTCTAATATACAAGATTATAATCATTATTTAAATATAATTATATACAAAATGTCTTGTTCAAAGGTAGCATTTTAACTTTAGGTATATAAATCAAAGGACCACAAATCTTTTATCGTTAGCAACTAGATTACATAGTCATTTAACATATGTAATTTTTTTCTGTGTAATAGGTATTTTAAAGTTTTTCAAAACTTTAAAATACCTATTAATAATAAATACAGTAGAGCATTGATTATCCAAAACAATTCAGGACTGGGGTTGTTCGGATAATCGATTTTTTGGATAACCGATTATGTACGAAAAAATATATTAACCTATCCCATGTTGAAATTCATTCAAATCCTGGTGCATCCTTAAGTACCCTCTCATGGTCACGCCAGTGCAGTTGATCAATATTCAGATAATTGATGCTCTACTGTATATTAATTATAATTAAATTCTCAATATGTAGAGAGTTTGTGGATAAAATTATTCTAATATAAAAATTAATCTTGAAATGTCAATGATTTTTAAATAGAAGTATTTGAAAACTTGTTATAAGGTTTATTTTAAATTTAACATATGTATTAAGTTTTTTGATAGAGTTGTTGTTATTGTTGTGTTTAGTGGGTTATACTTGGTTCACACCGGTGGCTGTGTACTATGCTGGACCAGAGTCAAGGCATAGCAACCAAAATAAAACTAAAATTAAATAAGTTTGTCAGTGTCTGTATTCAGGAATTTCCTAACAATATGGCATGTATTCAATATAGTGGCCTTCTGTAGTGTGATGTATGTATTTCTATTCAATTGTAATGTTCCCAGGCTTTTGTGTAGTGTGTGTGGTATCACACCTGTACAGGAGAGAACGACAGGTACAATAAGCACCCTATCCATCCTCCACAGATGCCTTATTTCCTGGGCGAGTTCTGTGTACTTGCTAATTTTTTCAGTGCATGTGTTTTGTACATTGTGAGTGTTTGGAATGGCTATGTCTATAATGTATGTGATTTTATTGTGTTTGTCAATGAGTGTGATGTCTGGTCTGTTGTGGTAAATTGTTTTATCTGTGATTATGGCTCTGTCGTAGTACATTTTGTGCGTGTTGTTTTCCAATACTGTCTGTGGAATATACTTGTAGTATGGTTCGTGGATGTCTGCCAATTTGTGTTTCTTTGCAAGCTCTTGGTGTATTATATTTGCTACTTGATTGTGTCTATGTAAGTAATCTGTCTGTGCCAAGAGCTTGCAACCAGAAGTGATGTGTTGTATAGTTTCTGGCATGATGTGACATTTTCTGCATGTGTCATTTGTGAGTGTTGTATCTTTGAGTATGTGTTTTCTGTAGTTTTTAGTATTTATGACCTGATCCTGTATGGCAATCATGAATCCTTCCGTCTCCCCAAAGAGGCATCCCCGATCTAACCAGCTGTTTGACGCAGTTTTGTCAACAAAATCCTGGGCCAGGTCATAAGGATGCCTGCCATGGAGTGCCTTTCGAGCCCACGATTGCTTGATGGTGTCTATGCTTTTTATGTGTTGTGTCATGTCTGTATGATGTGAGTGTAAGTTTAATGGTGTGTTATTTGAGTCTGCTAGAGTTACTGCTTTATGTAACTGTGATGTTTCTTGTTTCTTGTAGAAAAACTCTCGCAGTGACTGTATTTGTTTGTAGTGAAGGTTAACTATGTCAATCAGGCCACGTCCGCCTTCTTTACGTGGAAGGGTTAATCTTTCTGTGGCGGATTTAGGATGATGTTGTTTATGCTTAGTAAGTGTTGTTCTTGTTTTCCTTTGGAGTTGCTCGAGATCTGTGTGAGTCCAATGTATAACTCCAAAAGAGTATGTGAGTACTGGGATGACATATGTGTTTATTGCTTTAACTGTGTGTTTTGCATTTAACTGTGTTCTAAGTATAGCGTTTAACCTACTTTGGTATTCTTTAATTAATCGTTGCTTTATTTGTGTATGTTCTGTTAGTTTGGCCTGTTGGAATCCTAAGTACTTGTAGAACTCGCCCTCTTCCATGGATTCAATAACGTCTCCATTTCCAAGTGCAAAATCTTCTTTCTTCAGGATTCCTTTTTCTATGTGAAGTTTTTTGCATTTGTCTAGGCCAAACTCCATTTGTATGTCCTTAGTGTATGAATGTGTGATTTGTAGGAGTTGATGAAGTTGTTTTTGTGTGGATGCATAAAGTTTTATGTCGTCCATGTACATGAGATGTGAGAGTGTAAACTGTGTTGTTTTTTCGTGTCTGATATTGTAGCCGTATTGCGTGTTGTTTAACATGTTGGATAATGGATTCAGGGCTAGGCAGAACCAGAGAGGACTCAAGGAATCTCCTTGAAAAATTCCTCGCCTAATGAATATTTCGTTTGTTTGTATGGAAGTGTTACTAACCCTGAGATGTAGTGTTGTTCTCCAGTGCTGCATAGTGTTTTCGAAGAATGCAATGAGTGATGGATGTATTTTGTACATGTGTAGAATATGTAGCAGCCAACTGTGTGGAACACTGTCGAATGCTTTTCTGTAGTCTATATATGCCATGTGTATGTTTCTGTGTTGTTTGTGTGCTTGCCGTAGAATGACTGAATCTATGAGTAACTGTTCTTTGCATCCCCTGTGATTTCTACGGCAACCTTTTTGTTGTTCTGTAAGAATGTCGTGTTCTTCAACATGTTTGTATATTTTGTTTGTGATACAGGATGTCAATAATTTGTAGAGTGTTGGAAGACATGTAATTGGTCTGTATTGTGTGGGGTCTGTGGTTTTGTTGTTTTTAGGTTTCATGTAGGTAATGCCCCGAGTAAGAAATTTTGGCATGTCTTGTGGATTGATGATGATGTGTGTTAGATGTTTAGCTAGTTCCTGGTGCAGTGATGTAAACTTTTTGTACCAGAAATTGTGAATGTTGTCTACACCAGGTGTCTTCCAGTTGTGTGTTCTGTTAACAGCGTAGCGAATGTCGTGTATGTTTATTTCAGCACAGGGCATAGTTGGTATGTTGTGCAAGTTTCTGTTCTCCTCCTCGATCCAGCCTGCATCAGCATTGTGTGTAACAGCATTGGACCAAAGAGAAGACCAATAAGTTGTGAGTTCTTCTTCTGTTGGTGTGCCACTGTGCTGTGTATCAGTGTTTGTTTTGGTACTGATTTGTCTGTAGAAAAGTTTTTCATTGTTTGTGAATAATTTATTTTGTTGTTTTCGTAGTGTACATGTTTTGTATCGTTTGAGTCTACGTGCTTTGGCTGCGAGTTTTTGTTTTAGTGTATCGATGTATTCTGTAATGTGTGTGTTGTGATGTTCATGTTTTGTGTGTGTTTTGATTTTCTTGAAAATGTTTTTGAGTTGTTTCTTTAATTTGGGTGTTATGTTGTTTTTAGTGTATTGTGTCAGCCTGCCTAATTGCTGTCTAATGTCATTTATTTGTGTTTCTATTCTTCTCTGCCAGGCAGGCTTGTGATAGAATTGTGTTTTGTGTGTGTCTGTCTGTGAGTGTATTTTCAGTCCATGGTGTGTTACTACTGTGACTGCCCCAGCATAAACTAATGTATGAATGTCTGAGAGTGTAGAAATTGAATGAATGTAGTTTGGTAGTAAGTGAGTGTTTACATAATTTAGTGTTTTTCCTACTACCTTTGACGTGTTGATTTTCGGTATTCGTGGTCTTTGTGTGGGATCTGTACCTGTATATTTAGTGAGTGTTTCCTGAAATATAAGTGAGAGTGTATTAACTAATTCTATGTCTATGTTATCAGTGATGGATGGGGAAGTGCCTGCAGTATCATTAGTGGTACTTGTTGTGTGTGTGCTGTAATCAGTGCTTGTTGCTGGATTATCCTGACAGGTTACGTGATCTTCATTAATGTTAAATGTTTCTGTCTGTTGATGTATTTGATCAGCAACCTGTTGTTTGATAAGTTCAAGTGTTGTTTGTGGGATAAGGTTGTTGTGTATAATTGTTCGTTTTTGATCAACAACCCTTTGTTCGGTGACAGTGAGGTGAGGATATTGTTGTGTGAATCTATGGTGTAGTTGTTGTCTGTATGCTGTCATGTTTGTTTCGAGTCTTGTGATGGTGTAGTAAGTGCGGATGATAAACTCGTTCATTTCTGTTGTCCATTTCATCCGTTGGCGTGGTTTTCCAGCCTTTGTGGTCTGTGGATGCATTGCCACAGAAACACCAAGGCTAGGTTGATTCCTCACATCTGTTGAGGGCATTGCAGTAGCCATGCTTGGGCCGGCGCTGCTTTCGCCACCGGTAACCAAGGGAGACTGCGGCCTATTTTTCGAACATGAGCCTCTGCCTAACTCATGAACGCGGACCTTGTTAACCCGAGCGACATCCGAGCCGGTATCACACTTTGATCTGGTTACTACCATGATAAATATCTCCACAGAATGTGGGTGTGGTCACTCTTAGCTTCATTTCTCCCCATAGACCTTACTGGCAAGGGTCTCCTTACCAGGAGCTTGTGCTCCAGCCTGCATTGCTCTATGGTTCAGTAAAATTACTGGGCTCTCCCACCACGACCAGGTGGTGACCACAGGAGAGTTATTATTATTATTATTAAACATTAAAATAAACAAACACTTAGATTTAAGTTATTATTAAAATATAATTTTATTATTTCTTTACATAAATTGTAATAATAAATGACTTAAAAATATTTTTAAAAAATAAAAATTTATTATATTATCATCAAGATTGAACTTCATTCCCTAATTTTAAAAAGTTAAATAAAATTAATTTAATGTATTAGTAATATAATATGTAATTTACTGTGTAAACTATAAAATTTTAAATCAATATCATAATTCTTATTGTATCTATTTATATATTATAAAGATTATTGAGTAATTAAAAATATCTTGCAAATATTCATATCAATTGTCACAGAAAAGATACAAATCACCATTTTATTCATATTTTCTATTTTATAAATATTGAACAAAACTTCATAGTTCATATTTCATTTTAATAAATAAATTAATGGATAGCTTATTAATTTTTAAATTTTTATATAAGAATAGGATCATATCAATTTAAGTATTGAGATCTAGTTTCATATATTAAAATTCAAAAAAATAAAAAAAAAAATATTGCAATTATTATAAAATTAACTAAAAACAAATAATTTTGTTTGTAATAATTCTTTTTTTGACATAATTTTAAATTAGAAATGGAATATATTAAATATTTACCAGTATATTCAGGAAAACAAATAGTGAGAGGTGATTTTTTGATTTTCTCTTCAAAAAGATCTTTCTTATTGAGAAATAAAATGATAGAAGTATCAGTGAACCACTTGTTATTACAGATTGAGTCAAACAACTTTAAACTTTCCTGCATGCGATTCTGAAAATTAAATATCATTTCAAGAATTAATTTATTATGAAAAAATAAATATTGTAAAAAGTAACATGCAAATTTTTATATTTCTGACAAATTTTAATTTAAATTAACTCACAGTAGTCTCATCTTCATGCAAAACTTGATCATATTCACTCATAGCTACACAGAATATAATTGCTGTTACATCTTCAAAACAATGAATCCATTTTTTCCTTTCAGATCTCTGTCCACCCACATCAAATAATCTGAAATGCAAAGTTATATGAAAATATATTATTTTAATTTTAAATGTATAGATTTTAAATAATATATAAGGTCTTTACAAAATAACTCTGAAATTTCAAAAATTTATATTAATCTCTACGTGAATTATTAGAAATATATTTTTTCCAGTGTCCCCTGAAACCCGAAAAAGTTTTTTTTTGGTATATGGCATTGAACAAAAATAATTTGTTCAATGCCATATACACTCTAGTGTCAGTACTATGGTGATTATCTGTTAGAAAAGCACTATAATTGAATTTGGTAAAGAGATGCATAAGAAGTTGAATCCACAACTTGTCCAATGACTTTGTCTGATTTCACAAGTATGGCATTGTCAATAACTCTCAATGTCAAACTCCAGTGAATTAGAGAAAAAGATCACCAACATCAAGTCATACCAACATCTGAAAGATCAAAGAGGCCATCTTGAAGTCCTTCGAGGAGTTCTATCAGTAGATTTAGCCTGAAAACTGAACTAACACAGTGCAGCTAACATCAGATTTTGCACAGGAAAACTATAGATACATATCCATACACAATCCAAATGTTTCAAGCAATTCTCCAGGAAAGGAACAATGTACAGCTGAAATGCTAAATGCAATTCTCAATCTAATTAATGATAAAGTCATGGACACTTGATTTTATACCAGACAAAGGCATACTTTGGTCTGAACAAATACTGTATATCAATTGTCAAAATTATTTATTCTAGGCCACTGAATAGATTCAATAAAGCTATTCATAAAGATGCTTCTGCATCCTCAAAAAACAACTGTCTGGGTAGCAATGAATTATCAAGGCATAATTGGACTGATATTCATCCATCAAACTATTAATGCCACCAATTATTCTAATATCTTCAAAAACAAAAGTTTACCATTTTTCATCAAGTCAGAAAATTTGAGCAAAAACATGGTTTATGAAGGACAGTACTCAACCACATATGGCTAAGATCAATAATGAACTCCTTTTCAGTATTTTTGGGGATTGTTTGATATACAACCAGATGTTTAAGTTATTCCAGAAGGTGTGGAACAAACTCTCTATTTACCAGATCTGAATCCTTGTGATATTTCCTGTGGGGTTACGTGAAAAATTATTGTGGGAGAGAAGAGGAAAAAAAAGCAATCTTGTGGCTTGTTAAAATGGACCCAGGTGTGGTCTGGTCATAACACCACTTACAGTGGCATGAAAACAGCTACAATTAAACATGTAGGAGGATGACCACCTACATTTAGGTTAGCACAGATGTAAAAGGAAGCTTTGTGCGCAACTGTCTTTCTGACTGGTCGGAAGTTGGCTCCCAAAAGAAGGGGGAGAAAAAAGTAGGAAAAAGATCAGAGAAGATGATGTGCAGGGCAAGGCTCAGAACTGATAACACCATGGATACTCATTGCAGATACTCAGCAAGCCTGCTAAGGATAACAAGAGAGGCTACACTCCTCTGGATAGAAAACTCAGGTATGGGTGAGATCTGAGATTAAACAAAAAGTGCAGACAGAGCCTATCCACAATCCCAAAATTATCAAGGAGACATCCTATCCCCAATTATTCCAGTCTATCCTTGAACATTTGTGTGTCAATCAGTTCAATGTAGTACTTTTAAGTCACTGAAAGAGTCAAAGTTTTCTTTTAGATTAAATGCTTTCCAAGACTACACATCCCATCATCAGATCTTATAGAAATTTGAACAAAGAATGTCAAAAAAGCATTCTCTTCAAAATTTTAAATTTCACAAAAAGATTTGGGAAAGTCTCCTTGAGTTTCATGGTTGGTGGTATGTATCCAGTTACAAAAAGAATCCCCTTCAAAATTTTAAATTTCAAATTTTAAAGGTATTCTAGAGCCTTTTGAGTGCTTAGCAAGTTTGAAGATATAACAGACTAAAATATCCAATAAACCTCTTGACTGAAGATGGAGTCTTTGGAAAGAAAGACAAAATGCTCACAGGGACAATGTTATTAATTTGGCATTGATTAAAAGAGTACTGTTTGGGATGTGCACTTCCAACAAACATTTAATCTGAAAGAAAACTTGGACTCCTTCATGATTCTAAAAGTTCATTACACCTTATATTCATATTTTTCTAGTTTCTTTTTCAATTTAAATTTTTTTGTTTTCTTAATATTTTTAATTTGTACATTATTTTAAATTCTTGTTATTTTTTTATTTTATATGTAAATATTGTTTAAAGTTTCATAAACTGATGGTTGGGTCATGACTTTGTATGTTGTCCCAGGATGCCAAAGTGAATACTACAAATTAGTAAAAATAGACTATAAATAAAAAAGGCACTTTTTTAAAGTTTAGACAAGGTTCTTGGTAACACGGGGATGATTGAATTCCAAGAGAATGCAAAATTTTATCTATAAAAGCCAACATCTATGATCACCATTTCAAAAATAGTTGTTGATCACATGTAACATACACTTTTTAGTGAAAAATGGGACCAAAGAAACTGTTACAGGAAAGAAGGATTTAATCCCTGATTCTATCTACTTCCACCATATTTCTGAATTTTCTGAAACATTTGACAAAATGTCTGTTCATTCAAGTGAATTAAGTAAAAACCAGTCATGCATTATCAACTTCATCATACAAGTAGTAAATTAACTTCTTCTTTTCATACCAAGTGAAAAGAAGACATTAATTAATATTATCAAATATTTGTATATTATTTTACATTGTCAAAACATAGTATATCAGTATTTAATTAATTTAATGGGAATATTGTTTTTATTGTATATTTTAAGCTCTTTTTGTGTATTTTTTACAGGTTTTATTGTTATATGGGAAGATCTAAACTCTTAATAAGACTTAACCTATTGTGAAAGTCCTATTGATAGATAAATAAATAAATAAATAAAATTATTTGAACAACGACTATATGTTTCTTCCTCATAAATATAATACAAACTGTGTACCAACTGTATCACCATCATCATCATCTTGTTTTGATTAAGCAGGGACAAATTTTGTTAATCTACTTTTCTAATCTTTTCTACTTCTAGCTAGTTTTGTGTCTACTCCTAACTCACTTTCTTTACAACATCTCTACCTCTCTTAATTAGGAAGACTGATATTGAATTTATCTTGACTAATTTTGTTTCATTTCTTCTTATAATAAGACCTAACCAGCAAAACCTTTTTTTCTTTTAATTTATCATTTATGGACCACATGCATAAAACATTTACTGATCTGAACAATTGTGAAATTAGTGTATGGCATCATTTACCATTAATTTGGAAAGCATAAACATTTTTATTGATCACATGACATCATATGATTAGGAAAGGCATTGATAAATTTTTCAGGTACTTCAAGGTGGTGACAGACAGTAAAACTTCTTGGTTTGTCCTCTATGCATGTTAAAATTTAGAAATTTCTCTGCTTATTCTAGTAGATCAACGGTTCCCAACGTTTTTCGGGTGGCGACCCCTTTTTATAAAAGCCAAATGTCCCGCGACCCCGATACAATTGAAAAAGGCATTTTTAATAAGGTAATTAAAAAACAACGAAATTAGTTTTTTTACTATAATTTTATTTTCAGTTGTTTAATAATTTAATGCGATGGTTGAAATTGCATGTTATTAACCAGTTTCAAAATTCGCGGGTGAGTTTTTGTTAACGCCAATCTCATGTCATTCTCAACATTTAATTTATTCCTCTCAAACTCTCAACACATGTTTCAACCAACTGTGACAGAATAGCGTACCTAGATTACACTTATTTTAATTTTAAAAAAATATATGAAATTATTCAAACTTCAAGACACCATTAAAAATAAAAATTGCATTATAGTGAATATTTTTTTTAGTTTACTNTGGTATCACACCTGTACAGGAGAGAACGACAGGTACAATAAGCACCCTATCCATCCTTCACAGATGCCTTATTTCCTGGGCAAGTTCTGTGTACTTGCTATTTTTTCAGTGCATGTGTTTTGAACATTGTGAGTGTTTGGAATGGTTATGTCTATAATGTATGTGATTTTATTGTGTTTGTCAATGAGTGTGATGTCTGGTCTGTTGTGGTAAATTATTTTATCTGTGATTATGGCTCTGTCGTAGTACAGTTTGTGCGTGTTGTTTTCCAATACTGTCTGTGGAATGTATTTATAGTATGGTTCGTGGGTATCTAATAATTTGTGTTTGTTTACAAGCTCTTGGTGTATTATATTTGCTACTTGATTATGTCTATGTAAGTAATCTGTCTGTACCAAGAGCTTGCAACCAGAAGTGATATGTTGTATAGTTTCTGGTATGATGTGACATTTTCTGCATGTGCCATTTGTGAGTGTTGTATCTTTGAGTATGTGTTTTCTGTAGTTTTTAGTATTTATGACCTGATCCTGTATGCCAATCATGAATCCTTCCGTCTCCCCAAAGAGGCATCCCCGATCTAACCAGCTGTTTGATGCAGTTTTGTCAACAAAATCCTGGGCCAGGTCATAAGGATGCCTGCCATGGAGTGCCTTTTGAGCCCATGATTGCTTAATGGTGTCTATGCCTTTTATATTTGTTTCAAGTCTGTATGATGTGAGTGTAAGTTTAATGGTGTGCTATTTGAATCTGCTAAAACTACTGCTTTATGTAATTGTGATGTTTCTTGTTTCCTGTAGAAAAACTCTCGCAGTGACTGTATTTATTTGTAGTGAAGGTTAACTATGTCAATCAGGCCACGTCCGCCATCTTTACGTGGAAGGGTTAATCTTTCTATGGCAGATTTAGGATGATGTTGTTTATGCTTAGTAAGCGTTGTTCTTGTTTTTCTTTGGAATTGCTCAAGATCTGTGTGAGTCCAATGTATAACTCCAAAAGAGTATGTGAGTACTGGGATGACATATGTGTTTATTGCTTTAACTATGTGTTTTGCATTTAACTGTGTTCTAAGTATAGCGTTTAACCTACTATGGTATTCTTTAATTAATCTTTGCTTTATTTGTGTATGTTCTGTTAGTTTGGCCTGTTGGAATCCTAAATACTTGTAGAACTCGCCCTCTTCCATGGATTCAATAACGTCTCCATTTCCAAGTGCAAAATCTTCTTTCTTCAAGATTCCTTTTTCTATATGAAGTTTTTTGCATTTGTAAGCCAAACTCCATTTGTATGTCTTTGGTGTATGAATGTGTGATTTGTAGGAGCTGCTGAAGTTGTTTCTGTGTGGATGCATAAAGTTTTATGTCATCCATGTACATGAGATGTGACAGCATAAACTGTGTTGTTTTTTCATGTCTGACATTGTAGCCATATTGCGTGTTGTTTAACATGTTGGATAATGGATTCAGGGCTAGGCAGAACCAGAGAGGACTCAAGGAATCTCCTTGAAAAATTCCTCGCCTAATAAATATTTGGTTTGTTTGTATGGAAGTGTTACTAACCCTGAGATGCAGTGTTGTTCTCCAGTGCTGCATAGTGTTTTCGAAGAATGCAATGAGTGATGGATGTATTTTGTACATGTGTAGAATATGTAGCAGCCACCTGTGTGGAACACTGTCGAATGCTTTTCTGTAGTCTATATATGCCATGTGTATGTTTCTGTGTTGTTTCTGTGCTTGCCATAGAATGACTGAATCTATGAGTAACTGCTCTTTGCATCCCCTGTGATTTCTATGGCAACCTTTTTTTGTTCTGTAAGAATGTCGTGTTCTTCAACATGTTTGTATATTTTGTTTGTGATACAGGATGTCAGTAATTTGTAGAGTGTTGGAAGACATGTAATTGGTCTGTATTGTGTGGGGTCTGTGGTTTTGTTGTTTTTAGGTTTCATGTAGGTGATGCCCTGAGTAAGAAATTTTGGCATGTCTTGTGGATTGATGATGATGTGTGTTAGATTTTTAGCTAGTTCCTGGTGCAGTGATGTAAACTTTTTGTACCAGAAATTGTGAATGTTATCTACACCAGGTGTCTTCCAGTTGTGTGTTCTGTTCACAGCATAGTGGATATCGTGTACGTTTATTTCAGCACAGGGCATAGTTGGTATGCTGTGCAAGTTTCTGTTCTCCTCCTCAATCCAGCCTGCATCAGCATTGTGTGTAACAGCATTGGACCAAAGAGAAGACCAATAAGTTGTGAGTTCTTCTTCTGTTGGTGTGCCACTGTGCTGTGTATCAGTGTTTGTTTTGGTACTGGTTTGTCTGTAGAAAAGTTTTTCATTGTTTGTGAATAATTTATTTTGTTGTTTTCGTAGTGTACATGTTTTGTATCATTTGAGTCTACGTGCTTTTGCTGCGAGTTTTTGTTTTAGTGTATCGATGTATTCTCTAATGTGTGTGTTGTGATGTTCATGTTTTGTGTGTGTTTTGATTTTCTTGAAAATGTTTTTGAGCTGTTTCTTTAATTTGGGTATTATGTTGCTTTTAGTGTACTGTGTCAGCCTGCCTAATTGCTGTCTAATGTCATTTATTTGTGTTTCTATTCTTCTCTGCCAGGCAGGCTTGTGATAGAATTGTGTTTTGTGTGTGTCTGTCTGCGATTGTATTTTCAGTCCATGGTGTGTTACTACTGTGACTGCCCCAGCATAAACTAATGTATGAATGTCTGAGAGTGTAGAAATTGAATGAATGTAGTTTGGTAGTAAGTGAGTGTTTACATAACTTAACGTTTTTCCTAGTTCCTTTGACGTGTTGATTTTTGGTATTCATGGTCTTTGTGTGGGATCTGTACCAGTATATTTAGTGAGTGTTTCCTGAAATATAAGTGAGAGTGTATTAACTAATTCTATGTCATCAGTGATGGATAAGGAAGTGCCTGTAGTATCATTAGTTGTAGTTGTTGTATGTGTGCTATTATCAATGCTTGTTGTTGGATTATCCTGACAGGTTACGTGATCTTCATTAATAATGTTAAATGTTTCTGTCTGTTGATGCATTTGATCAGCAACCTGTTGTTTGATAAGTTCAAGTGTTGTTTGTGGGATAAGGTTGTGTATAATTGTTCGTTT
>NW_019392625.1:238660-255409 GCF_000671375.1 Centruroides sculpturatus
CTCTCAAACTCTCAACACATGTTTCAACCAACTGTGACAGAATAGCGTACCTAGATTACACTTATTTTAATTTAAAAAAAATATATGAAATTATTCAAACTTCAAGACACCATTAAAAATAAAAATTGCATTATAGTCAATATTTTTTTTAGTTTACTGTATAAGTTGGCGACCCCACAGAAAGCCCATCGCGACCCCCTTCTGGGTCGCGACCCATAGGTTGGGAATCCGTGTAGTAGATATTTTAGTGAGACAAAGTTTCTGTGAACAAAAATGTTTAGAGACTGTAATAAAATTAATCTAGCAGTAATATAAATTACTTAAATATTAATAATTACAAAATCCAAAATCAATTACTAAGCAATGTTCAAGGTTAAATACTTGTTAAACTAGAGAAAGCGTAATTAATTAAGATGTAGACCTAACTTAATTACTTTTATAATTATGAAGAAATCAGAGAGAAGAGACTCTTATAAAGAATTTTTATAATTACAACTAATTTTATGTAAAAATAATATATATGTAGATAGCAAAAGATAATGATTTTAACTATTACAAAGTAAATCAAAATGGTTATGAGTTAAGATATTTATTCTCAATTCTAATATTAGGCTTTACTTCTGCAATCCATTAATATTTCTAAATATCACTTACAAAACCAAAAATACAGCTCACAGAACAAAACATTGGAAAGTGTTATTTGAAATTTATAATTATTTTTATATCTTGATGTAACCACAACTGCTTGGTATACATATACATAATATATTGACAAAGTGTTTAGAAATTAATTAAAAACAATCACAGAGAAGTAGCCTGATTTACATATTACATGACTGCTGACTGCCAATCAGTTTTCTTTTTATATTTTAGATTATAACATTCCATCTCTTGTTCCATTCTGAATCAATTTTTTTAACCTAAAGAGGGTTGCTTAAGGCAATTGAAAACATTTATTTTCCTTCAATGTTTCATTCCACAAACTGGAATTTTGGTTTTGTAAGTGATATTTATAGTTGTGTGTTCATTCATATTTCACTTCCAGATATATAAAGTTTTGTTGCGTGACTTTCCCCTATAGCAAGTTGAAATTTTTGTAAATAAAACTTTACACTATCCAATTACAAAAGAGATTTCTATCTTAAAAGCTTCCATCTTATTGGTTTAAATATCAGTACAATGAGTGAACTATTGATTCAATGGAACAGCATTTGTTAATGATGTCAAACTTTCTAGTTTACCTTTTTACTTTTACGCATAGAGAATAACTGCTTCGTTACTGATGTCTGCAAGTAATGACACCAAAGAAACTCAACTGTTCTGCTAAGTTTTATGCATGTGACCCTACATCTGACATACCTAGACTATCTTTAAAAGATATAATCAGACATGTTTGATTAATGTTACACCTAAGTAGATGAATGGAATAACATTATCGATATCTGCATTGTCCTAATCAGTTCTTTACTTTCCAATATTCTGAACCACATAAACATAGTTGGACTAATTACTGTCCCAGTAAAAAAATGCTAAGTTGTTGGATTCTTGGGAGCACTATGTCACCAATTTACTGGCAAGTGATGACAAAAGAAATGCTTTCTGAAGGCTATGACACACTAGGTGATTTTTGTGGCATGTTGTGGCCAATATGTCTCTGGACAGTGTGTGAGTAGTCATTGGTGAGTCAAATTGCTTTGACTTTTGGGAAACAAAGTTTCCCTGTCATTTGCTGTAACCAATAAACTCATGTGAGTTTATTGGTTACAGCAGATGAGCCAGGTATTGCTCGAACAAAAATGATAGCAAAGATTAAGATCATTAGATTATAGCTGATCTTACCCGTTTTCACCAAGTGAAGAATTAGGTCCCCCCTCTTCCAAGACTGATTAGAAAATTTTTAGATATCTGCTTACCATACTGGGCTAACAATAATTAAGATTCACAGCAACCACTAACCAGTGCGTAATACCACAAGTGATAAATAACAAATGTTTTCCATAACCCCTTCTGAGTTCTTCTTCTAGTTTACTAAATTCGATAAATAAGTTGGATCTTCTCGAATCATTCATAAATATAAATTCGAACATAAAATCAAACATTAAGACTAAGAGTTCGAATAAAGCGAACTTATGTGCATACGTTCCCCGTGTCAACTTTATATACTACAAGTTCAGACATGTGCACTGCATATCTTGCTAACTACTCGACTGTGCCGCACAGTTACCTATTTCATATACCTATGCATCTTGCCCCTCACCACCCTCTGACACCAAAAATATAAAGATTACCTAGATGATATCTTTTAATTTATATGAATGTTTAACAGAATAATATACAGCCTATGACAACCCTGAAGGCCCATTCTAAATATTGGTGAAAGAATTTTTGAAATCGGATGAGTAGTTTAGAGATGTAAGTTTGGATATAGGATTTCAGAGATTAAATCCTACATCCAAACTTACAAACTTTACCTCTTTATAATATTAGTATAAATCATGAGTTTAGCTCTTGTTTACAATACAAAAATGAAAATGGGGAATACTTACTTGTGGATGGATGATAAAAGACAATGTTCAATTTTATTAATTATCACAAGAACTAATTTATAACTACACTATTAAAGAATATCATGAAAAGGTACGCAAAGAAACATACTTTTCTGTCATTAGTGAAAATAGTGGCTCTCAATTTCCATAGAAGCCTACAGCTTCCATGTATATGCAGATTTTGTATGCAATTTCATGCCACAATGATCTGTTCTTTCTGGTATGCATTCTTTTTAATACAGTATATAAAACTTCTTTGTATCCTATTATAAGCATGTCACTAGCATCTATGCTTTCTCTCTAGTACAAATCCGGCAACCTGTCTCCTTGTGTGCCCAAACATCACCAAATTTCAACAGGTTTTTGTTGCTCAGAGACATGTCTCTCAAATGAGAAATTGTCTAGTGTGTTAATGTGTATATTGTTATATTTTTTTAAAGTTGAATTTATTTTTGCAAAAACATTTATATTACAAAAAAATACTTACAAACACACTCAATTAGAAAAGTTACAGCTTTAAAAAATACATAATAGTCAAATTTTATATTTGACCTTAAGTATAATGACCTTAAGTAAGCAAACTGCATCAAAGTGCAGTGACATTCCACAGCATTTTAAATGCAACAAAGTTGCTCTTTGTAAATAGTAGGAACCAGCACAAATCTAATTGCATATGCATGATTCAACCAAGGCTTACTGGAACTAAGTAAGTTTAATTTTTCATTTTTCCTAGTAATACCATATTTATTTGTTTATTATTGTTGTTTTCTCTCTAGTGATTCTTTAGTGTGATCTGCTAAAACAGAGGAAAAGACATCTAAGAACAATACACTTTTCTCACATTTCCCTCAATAAAAATTTATCATCACATTTTCTGAGCCTCTTTCAGAGGCCTGCTTTAAATTATACAGTCTCAGCCGACATTCAATATTGCTTTTTGAATGTAGGCCAAAATTCTAAATTTGAAATGTTTTAATGGACGAGACCGCCATTCAATTTCTTTACCTTTATTGGTTAATATCTGTTTGAAGCCTCTGAAATATTAAGCTACCATGGATAGCTACATTCATATGCTCTTTAAAAATGAGGATGGATGCAAAACTAGGACAAACATCAATTTGACAAAAACTTTAAAAACTACTACTAGAACTGGAGAAAATAAACATCCAAACTCCAGCACCAAAGTTTGAACAAACATTTCCAGTGGTCTTAAGCTGCCATCTTCAGATTCTATAGTGTTTTGATTGTAGAGCATTTGTAAAAGAATATTTTTATTTTTGTGAAGTAGAACACCTGTGTTGGAATCTTTAAAATTCAGCAATTTCAAGTCCTGATTGCTTGGTTGTGCTAGTGATATGTCTGGTCTTGCAGTATAATTTTTTGAATGTCAAACAAGGTCTTCCAAGCCTGGGCCAGAAAACTGCTGTCTTTATAGTTAATGGATGATCCAGAGAGTTATTGACCTTTTCCCAGCATTGAAATCATATTTCCTTTCAATTGATGAATGTCCTATCAGTCTAAAAGCAAGAGATAACAGTAATTGAAGTAAACAAAAACAAACTTATGAAAAAGTTAAATTGCAGGAAGGCAGAAAAGTTTCTTATTACTACTGTGAGAAATCAGTTGCAAGAGTTAGAAAAGAAGAGCACATAACAGTTGAAAAATTTGAAAGTTATGCAATAGATTTCTATGACACTTGCATTGAATACATTCAGGAATAGTATCACACCATTTCTCATGCCTCTGCAGTCTATGGATTGGGTCAATTTGAAGAGAAAGGAGCCTATGACTTGAAAGAATATACAAGAAAGCTACATATTTATGAAGAAAGTGTCACCAAATTTTACTGTGAATGAAGAGAACTTATTTGATGAATTTGCATGTGTGAAAAAATATTGTGAAAGCAAATTTGGAGTATGGAATGAACTGAAAGATTAAAGTATCAGTCAAAAATGGTGTGATATATTGGCTCATTTTACAAAGCAAGATATAAATGTTGAGAATCTAAAATGCCTAGTTAGTTTTTGTTTGGCACTGCTAGGATCCAATGCAGCAGTTGAATGTTCATTAATAAATGCACTGTGGACAGATGAAAAAAACAGATTTAAAATTGAAACAATGAATGCTTTAACCATTTAACAACTCATTTAAGGATTTTACTTGTGCTGAGTTTTATGTCCAAATATCATAAGAAAAAATATTTTTTGAACAGGTCCATAAATCTGATAAATCTAAAATATAAAATTTGACTATTATGTATTTTTTAAAGCTGTAACTTTTCTAATTGAGTGTGTTTGTAAGTATTTTTTTGTAATATAAATGTTTTTGCAAAAATAAATTCAACTTTAAAAAAATATAACAATATACACATTAACGTAATGTCTTATCAGTATGTTATTTAAAGAGCAACATATATTATTTATCAGATTTCCTTTTTCATTTTCTTCATTTTTTACATGTCTCTTTTTTTTTAACATATGGCTTGGTTGAGCCTTGTTTTTCTTTTTGTTTCTCTTTCTTCCACCATTTTTCTTTCATAAACTTCACTTCTGGCTTTTGTTCTCTTAACCTTACCGTGATTGGTTTGTGGCGGTACGCCATGCCTATGTACAGTATGGGTTAGATATAAGTTTTATATTAATCTAAATCCTTTGTCTTTCACATCTCTGTTTCTAGAATTTTCTCACTTATTCTTTTTCTACGGGTGGGGGCAACCTTTGTCCAAGGATGAAGGGAGGAAACAAAGGAATACAAAGAAGCCCTGAGGGCGTCAGGGAAAGAGAAAGACATTTGCCGGACAGTGTCCGAGGAGAGCAGACGAAGAAAAGGACAAGTCGAAGATGTCGCCGAGTGGGACAAAGAACAGACTTGAGGTCGTCTGAGGACAGACAAACTGGACGGACGCCAAGATTGAGGGCTTTGAGAACACCTTGAATTTTCAAGAGCTGGTACAGAAAGGAACTGAGAGGAAGGCTAATTGAGCACAAGTTCCAACGCAGAGAAGACTGGAGACTTTCGAAATACCCAGGTACCCACCAATCTTCCCTTTATACTTTTCTTATCCCCTTCGTATGTCTTCCTTTCACTCTTCTTCTTTAGTATGTAAGTTAGGTTAAGGTTGTTTAAGTTAATTGTAATATTACAGAGATATCTCTTAAAGTAAACCTTTTGTTTTCCGCGAACATGTGTCACCTGCCTTTGTAAATATAAAGGATATATCGGGCTGTGTTTGAAATATACGGACAAAATAGCTTAGGATCCTAAAGAACCGGGTATATGTAGGACCACATGAAAAAACAAATAAAACCCTTTTTTATTGTTACAACTTTGTAATTTATTGTTCGTCCTCTACACACCACAGGTTGACCCAATGGTCTGATGGGTCTCTAGGGGAAAGGGGGCACTGGATTGGTCAAAGGGGACTGGTATGAGAGGATAGAGAGAGGAAAGTGGAGAAAATCATCATTTTTTGGGAGAGAGGAGCTGGAAAGGAGAGGACCTACATGTCAGTGAGTAATGAAAAGAAGACCCATCTGGAATAAAGAACTCTAGGTTTATTTTTGCCAGTCATCCCCTTTTGGCCGTTTTCTTTTTCTGTCTAAATCAAAATCTTCTAATTCTTATCTCAACCCCATCTTGAGCTGGGGTGCTTTATTTTGTAAAATTAGTTAAGATATAGTTAAGCTAGACATAAATTAGATTTTTAAGACCTTTGTTTGTTGGCATGTGAGACTCAATCGGTAGTATTGTTAAGGTTGGTCCAACTATTTTTGTATTCGCTAGTTTGTAAGTTGTGTACAATTATTTTTTCAGAAACTATTGTTATTAATTGTAAATATTAAACTTTTAATTTATCAATATTGAGCAATTCTTCGGACTCAGTTATTTGCTCATGGCTACAAACAAAATGTAGGAATGTCCCAGTTTTTTAAAAAAACATTATGGGAACCCTAGTGTAGAGCTACTATAGGGTAAAACCTCTATAACTTGCTACTGATATTCTGTATTGTTCAAAAGATGATATTCTGTATTGTTCAAAAGAAAACAAAATAACTTGCATTTAAAACAAAATAAACTTGAATCATCATGCATTTAAAACAAAATAAACTTGAATTTATTACTAAATTGTTTGAAGACAAGGAAAAATGAAATAAAATACTATTTTTTAACTTGAATAAAAAAGTTAATTTTGAGAGAGTTCAAAGAAAAACAGGTTAGATGTGGAAGTTACAGTATTGTTTGCATGTAAGTAGTAAACTAATACATTTACCACTTAAAAGTGATAACTCCATTAACATTCTACTTTTTGCATTGTTCCATTTTGTTTTAACTTACCTAAAGGTCTTTAAAAAAGACCGAATAGGTTAGTAAATTATTTTTTCTGCTTTTTACAATGCCTTAAGAGTTTGGGAAAATTAATATATATATGTATGTTTGATTTTCTGTTTAAAAACAATATTACACATATTTAAAAATATTCTATATTAAAAATCCAGTATTTTTAAAAATTTTTGATCTGATCAACTTTCATTTTGAATTAAAATTATTTTTATTTATTAAATTTACCATGAGATAGTAGCTTAACTGCCTAACTCTAATTCAAATTATTTACAAGAGATGGTTTTTTCATGTCAGTCTTATGTTTTAATAAAAGATATATTGTTTTACAGAGCAGGGGTTCCCAAAGTGGGCACTGCCACCTCCTGTGGATGGTGAGTAAATCTAGGGGTGCTGGAGGCAGGGTACTAAACAGTGACTATAGACAAAGGTTGGGATCACTGACAACTGTTCTCTTTCCTCTGATAAAACAGGCAAGATGAAGCATTGCATTTAATGGTTTCCAGATGTTCTGAACAATGTTTTATAAGGACACAAAACATAAAGTTCATAGAAAACTTTTCCTAAGAATATTTCCAAGTCTTTCTCACACAAGGGAAAATGGATTAGGGAACGTTGGGAGTATGGTTGGGGGCATTGGGTATAACTTTATAGAACCAAAGGGCAATGGCTTGAAACAGTTTGGGAATTGCTGATATAGAGGAAAAAATAAGACAATCCATATTTTTTTTCTTTTATATATCAGGTGAGCTGTCTAAGAGAAATAGAATTTTAAATGTATTCCTGTATTCTTTAAATGGCCCTACAACCAGAAATCACACGTGAGAGAATTTGGTGGCCAGGCAATTGGAAATAAACAACTATTTATCTTCACAAATGTCAGATATGGTAGCTGTTATATACAATTGGAATGTATGTCTCTTTAATCCGAATAAATGCAACATGATAGACTTCCAAAATGCATTTGTGAATTGCAATAAAGGAGTACCTAACCTGATAGCTGAGAGGAAGTCTACCGTGTTGCATTTATTTGGATTAAAGAGACATACATTCCAAACTATTTATCTAGTGATTGGTGAAATGTTGGCATAAAACCTGCCGTATGTGTCCAATATGGAAATGCATTGTCCTGCATAAATGTTACAGATGCAAGGCATTGTTGCTGTTGAAGTTGGGGTACAACAAAGTTTAAAGCATGTCATGATATCTGTGGGCCATCACACATGAACATGTTACAGAGCCATTTTTTCATGCATTTTCCTGTAAAGCGGTCTTTGAACTATAATTTTTTACAAAATCCTTTTCCACATCCTTTGCATAGTCTGTATACAAATTTTGGTGTCAATCCACTTATCAGTTTCAACTACAAAATGTTCTGAATACGGAAATTTTAATTATGGCCACCCAGTATACTTAAATTAGATCTATTCTAGAATTTTGCATTAATCCTTGCAATCAAAGGAAGCAATTTTATTGTGTAACATATATAATTGTCAAAGATTAATTTAGAGAATTTAAATATTAAAATTTTCATTTAACTATTAGAAGTAAGAACACTGCTTCAAGTGGACAATTAGAACAAGTATGGAAAGAAAAGATTTTTATTAGAAAAAACACATTTTTTAACCACATTCAAAAATTTACTGGGCTACATAGGTTTTAAGTAAATATTTTATTCTAAACTTAGTAATGGAAACTATGAAATTAAACATTTTTATAATTCTCTTTAAAATTTTAAGATTAAAATAAATTTTAATGATATAAACAGCTATTTAATATAATTTTAAACAGAAAGGTTTAATAATATCTTTCACATTATATTAAATGTAATAAGTGTTTTCAAAGCATTTAAATTAAATTTTATATTGAACTTTTGTAATAATTTAACTTGGCTTATAATTTGCATCAATTAAACATAATACCATTCATACAATAATTCAAAAATAATTGATATCATAATGATGAAATATTTTATTTCATCATTATGGTATACATTTTGATTTGTTTCAGTTATATATGTAGTCAAAAATATAAATTCAAAATACATAATAATTCAAATATTTAATATATTTATTTAAAAAACAACAAAAATTACTAATTATTTCCAATCACACTTACTTGAAATTTAAATTTTTAAATGAAAAATGAACCTCTACAATTCCTGTGGTTTTAACTCTTGTTCTCAAAATATCTTGTTCTGTTGGCATATAATCCTTTTTGCCCAATCTATCCAAATCATCCAGGAAACTGAAAATAAAAAAAGTTTATTAGAATATATCACTTCATACATGTGACCTATTTCCTCACAAAATCTTAAAAAATATATATATAAATGAATTCCTTTTATATATATGATATATGATTCAAAATATACTCATTTAGGCATCATTTTCATTTTCAAACTAGATTAAAAATTATAGAAAAATATTCAATTATTATATATTTGGACAATTTATTTTGAAAAAATTAAAAAGAAATAATTTCTGCTTTAAGATTCTGTTAAATGTCCATATATTAATACATGTAATCATAATTAGTGATATTTGTTACCCTTAACAAGTCGATTAATATATCTGCATTAAAATAATAAGGGCAACAATATGCAATTTTTATGAGTTTTGCTTTTATCCAAAAATAATAGAATCTATTATTACTGAATTCTTATACACCATCATAGAATCATAAAAAAAAATTCTATCTATACAAAATAAAATGTTATAATTAAATCCCTCTGTTTTAAATAAATCAACAACAAAAATTATTTTTAATGGTAAAAAGAGTTTTGAATTAAGAATAAAGAAAAAAGTTAGATTAAAAATTTAAACATTAAATGATTTATTAAATATACAAAAACAAAATAATAAAACTGAATGGTTTTTAAATGGCATGAAATATAAAAATGCTTTTTCTAAATACTTGATAAGTATTCAAAGCTTAAAATCATTTACAATTTAGTAATAAATCATGTTTTAAAAAAACTGGTGTTTTCAGTTTATCAGATATATACAAAAATCCAAATTTAAAGACTAAGAATTAAAATGAAGAAACTTTTCTATTTTTATTTCTTTACCTCAATTCATAATATAAATATAAAAATTAACTAGTTGATATAAAAAACTCTAAACCACATTAAATATTAATTAATATTTCAAATTCTAAGTTATAAAATTAATTTTTCATTTTAAATACACTGCTATTATCTTAACTATAGGATAACTGTCATTGGTAGAATTGTGAAAAACATTCACTTTTGTTTTTTTTATTAAGATTATGGCTTGTTTTAGATATGAGAGATCCTAAGATCACAACTTCACAAATAAAACACAGAATGATTTTTAGAGCCTTTTCTTTGGACAAAACTTGCATTTTATATACCATAAAATACAGTAATACTTGATACAGGTTAATTTATTATTCCTAAATAACTCTTCGAAGCTATTAGATTTTTTTTTGTCTAAATGGCTACCAAATTTACTTTGCAATTATTTGGTATTTCTATTTCATAAGATGAGTATTAATTTTAGCTAATTTTCAAATTAAGGTCTGAATGGCACAAGGAATAAGCAGTAAGGACACCTCTTTAATTTCTATAATTTAAAACTCAGCATTCCAAAAGTCAAAAATTGTCAGAAATTTTAGTTTTAATTTAAATATCTAATGATAGAAATATCTTCAAATCAGATTATTCTCTTTTATTCTATAATTATATTCTCTCTAATGTATTTAATATAACATTTTTATAAAGAAAATTAAAGTTATTAATATATTTTCTAAATTAATAAATGCTAATTTACAACTGGTTAATATTAGACAANTGATTTATTAAATATACAAAAACAAAATAATAAAACTGAATGGTTTTTAAATGGCATGAAATATAAAAATGCTTTTTCTAAATACTTGATAAGTATTCAAAGCTTAAAATCATTTACAATTTAGTAATAAATCATGTTTTAAAAAAACTGGTGTTTTCAGTTTATCAGATATATACAAAAATCCAAATTTAAAGACTAAGAATTAAAATGAAGAAACTTTTCTATTTTTATTTCTTTACCTCAATTCATAATATAAATATAAAAATTAACTAGTTGATATAAAAAACTCTAAACCACATTAAATATTAATTAATATTTCAAATTCTAAGTTATAAAATTAATTTTTCATTTTAAATACACTGCTATTATCTTAACTATAGGATAACTGTCATTGGTAGAATTGTGAAAAACATTCACTTTTGTTTTTTTTATTAAGATTATGGCTTGTTTTAGATATGAGAGATCCTAAGATCACAACTTCACAAATAAAACACAGAATGATTTTTAGAGCCTTTTCTTTGGACAAAACTTGCATTTTATATACCATAAAATACAGTAATACTTGATACAGGTTAATTTATTATTCCTAAATAACTCTTCGAAGCTATTAGATTTTTTTTTGTCTAAATGGCTACCAAATTTACTTTGCAATTATTTGGTATTTCTATTTCATAAGATGAGTATTAATTTTA
Source organism: Centruroides sculpturatus (assembly GCF_000671375.1). NCBI lineage: Eukaryota > Metazoa > Arthropoda > Arachnida > Scorpiones > Buthidae > Centruroides > Centruroides sculpturatus. The sequence continues at coordinate 250,052 of NW_019392625.1, forward strand.
GCTAATTTTCAAATTAAGGTCTGAATGGCACAAGGAATAAGCAGTAAGGACACCTCTTTAATTTCTATAATTTAAAACTCAGCATTCCAAAAGTCAAAAATTGTCAGAAATTTTAGTTTTAATTTAAATATCTAATGATAGAAATATCTTCAAATCAGATTATTCTCTTTTATTCTATAATTATATTCTCTCTAATGTATTTAATATAAAATTTTTATAAAGAAAATTAAAGTTATTAATATATTTTCTAAATTAATAAATGCTAATTTACAACTGGTTAATATTAGACAAAAATAAAAACTGCAAAAATCTAACAAACCAGTGATAAAATTATACACAGTGTGAATGATTTCACCTGTGTTAAACGGGTATCATCAGGCAACAAAGAGTTTGACTGATAATAACGGGTTAAACGAGTGAAAGCATTTGCACTTTATATATAATTTTATCACTGGTTTGTTAGGTTTTTGCAATGTTTATTTTCGTCTATATTTTCTAAATAATTATCATTAATTTTATTATAAACAGTTTGATTACTAACAAGTCCTTTTTTTCCACTCAGTGAGAACTAAGAGTGCCACTTTTTAGCAAGCATATTATAGGTTCAGCCCCACCCACAATGGGATGGCTGGGTGGTGAGGGATGAAGTCTGATATATCTGAACAGACTATACCAAAAATGGAGTTTTTCAACCCATCTGGATTTGATTTCTGGTCCCGAGAGTGGTATGCTGACATCCTAATCACTTGGCCATCCAGCTATAAATTAACAAGTTATTATAATGGATAACTTACAGAGAAAATGCCTCCTTATAATTTAGAATATAATAGCCTAGTTCCCTCTTTTTAAAACTGAAGTCAGTTACTGGTAGCTTTATCAATCACACATTTCTTACAGCAGAAATTATCCAGAAATTTTAAAACTTTAGAATTAAAATAAAATTAACATGGTATATACTTACTGTATATATATATGTATATATATATATATATACTTAAATATGGTATTAGAAAAGATTATTCATTTTGTTCTATTTATTACTGTTTAACATTATAAATTTAGCAATTTTAAAGCATTTTTGAGGCCCATAGCACAATTTCTTTAAAAATAATTGCAGAAACATATATAAAGAAAACTATTAGTAATGAGTAGCAAGATGAAGGTAAGGTTTGGCCTTGGCCAGGTATGTCCATGTTTTTATGTGACCCTAATTAGGAACCCATTTTACTACAGTAATATTTAAAATACAATTAGCATGTATATATCTAAATATTAGAGAAGATCAATTGTTCATTCTATTTATTACTGCAGTGAAACTTCCATTAACAGACACTCCTGAATAGTGGACACTTCTACTTAATAGACATTTTTACAATCCTAGATCCTTCAAATAGGATATCTGTTATATTTATCTCTAAATAGCAGATGCTGTCATCCACAACTAACCTAAGAAAAACATAATGTACCATCTTCAATTTTCTGAAACAATTAATTACCTATGAAATATTTTAAAACAAAGTCACAATTCAAATACTCTTTCGGATGATGAATTTTGACCATATGCATTAAATAAAAACTACCTGAAAATAGGAATATGGAAGAAGGGCATGTTGTAAAAAGCTGAACAATACTCTATTTATTAGAAAAGACTATTAATTAGAAAAGAATAATGTCAATCACCATTTATTGTCATATGTGAGGCTGGGACCACACCCCCCCGGACGGAAACTGGCTGTCGAGCTAAAGTCAATATATCAGTGACTTATTACATAAATGGGACTGGTGTGACCAAGGAACGGGATGCGAGACAATATAATTGTTGCATTCCAAACCTAATTGACAGATCCGCGATCATCAATTGTGAGAACGAGAGAGGGATCGTCCGCCGGGTAACTTTGGACGGTCACCTTACAGAGAGTTCAAAGCGAGACCTGCTGACACTCCTGTAGAGGGGGCGGTGCTGGGACAGCTGCATCTTCTCAGGGACAGAAAAATAGACATTAGGTAAAATTTACGGGTCCGTCATCCGGGAAAGGGCTTGACCCAACTCCGGAGGGAAACGGCCCGGATGGGGATATTTGGTGACCCCGTGGCCTGAATTGCGTCCCTGGCAACAGACCAGGGACCAATAGAATCGAAGGGGACCAGCATTCGGACCAACCAAAATCTCAGGATTTTGGGAAGAAAAAGGTTATAAAAGCCCAAAATCCCAAGGACACGGGGAGGTTGCAAGGTGATGTTTGAGAGCGTCAGTCCAGGAGACCTGAGGCAACGAAGGATTCCAAGCTCCGAAAGCTAGAACAGACTTTCCTGTGACGGTTCTCCATCCTTCCAACTTCCAAGACTGTGCCGGAGACGAACCTTCTTTGGACCATTGCCCAGTACCAACGGAGATAAAACTTTCTACATGTGGACCCATAATCGTTGAGACAACTCTCTCTCTGCAGTGCAGGACCTACCTCCCTGGGATGTGTTAACCCCTTTTAAAAAGAATTTTTTTTTTTTAAAAAAAAAAAATTTGTTAATTTTGTAAATTCGGTCTTTGTGTGAGTCTCTCTGCATCCTGCAAACCACTACCCCCATATGGAAAGGGCTTTCTTGCATCATCCTGACCAATCACGGGCAAAGCGAGTGTGTTCACCTTTAACTGAAAGGTCAACACTTCTCCACAGTGGTGTCTACCACTCCTTGTCCCCACACATATGTATTAATGTCATTAAACTTGTGTGTTATTGTTGGAATTAAGTTTAAGGTACCAAGAAACCATAAACTTTTCCTGAGTTATTCATCCATTCAACAAGAACCACAGTACAGTAGTAATGACAAGAAACTAAAACAATTACAAGAGTATTTATGTGGTGAAATTTCGAAGATCATATTATGAAGGTGATTTGCTGGGCCACTTTAAAGTGTGGCAAGATTTTGGTATGCATTTATGACATCATTTATGATCTTAACAACTTTGTTGATGACTTAGATATAATTTTTAATAAACCATTTATTGAAAAAAGAAAAATGTTTGAAAAATTAACCTACTTAGTAACTATGAACAGATAAATAACTATATTGATTTTTATTAGTTGCATAGATCATAAATGATGTTATAAATGCAAGCATACCAAATACATCCGTTCAAGTAACTAGCAAATTGCCTTTGTAATTTGACATTGGAACTCTTGCTGATTAAAATAACCTGTGTCCACCCTTCTGTTCATAACAGTTTCATTTTTATTTTTTGTTACTTCCACCCATGTCATTTTTCATGAATTAATATATAATTAATCAATGTTTATTTGTTAAAATTTTTACATTCTATTTAAAGTATCCTCTCCAATCTGTTTGCCATTTAGAATTCAATTAAAATGAGATTTTTACAGCTGATAAGATAAATAATATAAATTACAACACACCATACTGGGAAATACATAATAATGAACATAGAACCAATAACTGGTGTGAAGAAAAACAAAAAACTATTTCTGGACAAACATTTTCTAACTCTTTCTGAATTCTTCAAGTACTATAACAATTACCCAATGGAACATAGTTCAGAACATAAAAGCTTTTTTGAAAGAATCGTAAATTCAAACCACCATTTGAACTATAAGTATAAAAAATTTAAAGCACGTGTTGTCCTGCACATAACAAAGATTCAACCAATGACTATACCAGGGGTGGCCAACAGTTTTTGCCCCTGGGCCGGATTGGAAAGAAAACTTTTTCCACAGGCCGAACCAGAGACTGCCCTAGGAAGATTTTGAGGTGGTGTGAGATCTCATTCTTGTGTCATCCTGTAGAGACTGAACTGTAGATAGAGACTGCAGATACATTTTTCACATTATCATGCTTTATCAACACTCTACACTGTACTTAAGAGATTTGTAATGGAGGATTAACTCTAAACACACAGTGAATTGTTCGCCTTTTTCTTTTTTTATTTAGGCGTCAGAATTTTTCATCAAGCTATTTGGACTTCAATACCTAATATTGAAAGATTGATCGCGGGCCACATAAATTCATTAGACGGGCTGGGTCTGGCCCACGGGCTGTATGTTGACCATGCCTGGACTATACCATCAAGTAGAGCCTGTTAGGCCATCAACAATAGCATTGCCTCCTTAAAATTCCTACTCCCCACATTATTCTTTACAGGAGGTACATTGATGACATTATTATTTTTTGGAAAACATTTCCGGATTTAACGGCCTTTGTCAATACAATCAATAACAATCCTTACAGGTTGATCTTGGAGGTGGAACAATCTAGCCCTTCATAGATGCATTTCCTAGACATTTTGCAAGACAGGGTGAATGTCTTCTTACATCCCAGTGGAGTCATGTGATTCTCATCATTACACAATCACAGCCTACAAAGCAGTAGTTAGGAGGGCTTACACTAACTCTTCTGCCCCCAAGCTCTTGATGCCAAGCTAGCACTAATAGAAGAGTTAGCCATTGCCCACGTTTACTGAAAAGTTATACATCAGATGATTTGATCTATATCACTGGACCCACTTGGGATCCACACCATGGGTCAACATGTCTGTAACTGACCAGGCTGAGGAGGTGGAACGAATCTCTGTTACCTTTAACCCCTACTTATGGTAAGTTCATTATATTCAAAAATTGCTAAGAAGCATGCTGTTTGTATAGCTTTCAGGAGGTGCCTGTCTTTTTAAACTATTGGAAAGGACCCTCCCAACCCTACCAGACTATCTGGCATATACAGTGTCCCTATCAGAGACACCAGATGCAATAGGGACCTTCTGTACATTGGGTCCACTAAACGTTCTATGAAAACTGGAATGCAAGAACATATCTCGGACATGCTAGAACTTCCACAGCCCTCTCTACCTATACAGCAGATCCGGAAATTTTGGTGGACTTTACACAGGCCAAACTCCTCCTCAATATCCCATATGGAGCACCTCAAATGGTTGGAGGCCATAGAAATCTTTAAAGCTGACTTTGCATCATCTTGTATAAAATTTTAAGGAGGAAATGATGTCAATAGCCTGGTAGGCTCTACTTGACACAATGGTATAGTCATTGCTTGAATCTTCGTTTTGCGCAGGACAACACATATGTGTTTCAAATTTACATTTTTTTTCAAAAAAACTTTTATGTTCTGAACTATGTTCCATTGGGTAACTGTTATAGCACCTGAAGAAGAACTCAGGAGGAGTTAGAAAATGTTTGTCCAGAGATAGCTTTTGTTTTCTTCACATTGGTTATTGGTTCTGTGTTCATTATAAATAATAAACAGTATGTATTTTTTAATTACACGAAGGCTATTTTTTAAATAAGGTCTGTTTTTTAATAAGAAGAAAAATACTGTAAATATCATTAAAATATATTT
>NW_019392626.1:0-15867 GCF_000671375.1 Centruroides sculpturatus
AGGGGGGTCGACTGTATCTTAAAACTCATAAATATAGAGGACAAAGTAAAATTTGCTGATTACGATTATTAAAATTATCTGAAATTTAAGCACTCAAATAAAATAGAATGAACTGAATACTTTTTAATTAGAAAAAAACCATCGAAAATATAAAAACAATAATTGTAATAATATGCAATTTTTTTCTTAATTGAATTTTATACCAGTAAGATTAGTTCTGCTATTTTATGTTAAATTAATAACAGAGATTATTAAATATGTAACTAATTGTGAATAATTGAAAATACAGTACTTAAAATGAAGTTTTAAGAAATTGATCCTAATTTAAAATATTTCTTCTATTAACTTTTTTGTAGGCTCGAGAATTAGATGCCATTCCATTGATTTTGGATTGCTGTAATATTGACAGTAGAAATCCTTGTATCCTTTCTTAATTTTTATTTATTTGTACTGTTTTCCAATTTTAAAATAATTTATATAATTAGAAATGTTAAAATTATTTGTGAATTAAAAAATAATAATAGTTTGATTTGAAATTCTGTGAATGATATGACATCTAGTATTCTTAAAGTAAATAATAAGATGTGTTTAAATCAGGGCTTCTTAAACTGTGGGTCGCAACCCAATTTAGGGTCACTTAGCGAAATCTTGGGGTTGCGAGATTATAATGCAAAATTTTGAAAATAATTTGTGAGAATTTGAAAATGGCATGCTTTGTGTCATAGGTTTCGTGAGTTGCACTTTGTGTCACTTCTGGTGCAGCGAGACAATGATTCAGCAACACTGATTATAGTGTGAACTAGTGTAGTGTTGTCGCTTTTCAGTGTATTCAGTTGTCTCTGTTCCATTGTAACACAAGAGTGAACTGTGGTAGTACACCATTATTGTTTTTGCAAATTTGTATATATCTTTATTTTATACTTTCTTTTGGGTCACAAAAAAATCGCAATCATAAATGGGGTTGTGAATAAAAAAGTTTAAGAAGCCCTGGTTTAAATAATAAAATCTGATAATTATTATGGAAGAGTCATGCTGTACCAATTACCTTAATATTTTTGGCTGTAAACTAATATCCTGTTAACAGTGTATCGGATGTCGTGTACATTTATTTCAGCATGGGGCATAGTTGGTATGTTGTACAAGTTTTTGTTCTCTTCCTTGATCCAGCCTGCATCAGTATTGTGTGTGACAGCACTGGGTCAAAGAGAAGACCAATAAGTTGTGAGTTCTTGTTTGTGGTCCACTGTGCTGTGTATCAGTGTTTGTTTTAGTACTAATTTGTCTATAAAAGAGTTTTTCATTTTTTGTAAATAATTTATTTTTTTGTTTTCGTAACGAATATGTTTCATATCATTTGAGTCTGATACACTAAAACAAAAACTTGCAGCCAAAGCACATTGTATTCTGTAATGTATGTGCTGTGATGTTAATGTTTTGTGTGTGTTTTGATTTTCTTGAAAATGTTTTTGAGTTGTTTCTTTAAAAATAACATAACATCAAATTAATGTATTGTGTCAGCTTCCTAATTGCTGTCTAATGTCATTTATTTGTGTTTCTATTCTCTGCCAGGCAGGCTTGTGATAGAATTGTGTTTTGTGTGTATCTGTCTGCGATTGTATTTTCAGTCCATGGTGTGTCACTACTGTGACTGCCCCAGCATAAACTAATGTATGAATGTCTGAGAGTGTAGAAATTAAATGAATGTATAGCTACAACCAACAGACTGCCGAAAATCTATCGGGCTAGTTTTATGCTAATTATTAAATAAATTACGTAATCAATTTGGTAATAACCGTCGATGGTTAAGTAGTTAGATTATATACGCTGGAAGAGGAGATCGGATCGGAGGTCTGGGTAGCGTAACTGGCAACGCATCTGCACGGTAAGCAGTTGTGGGTTCGAGTCCCGCTCCGGGCCGATTTTTTCTCCCAGCGGTTCCAAATTATTTAAATTAATTAAAATTATTTATAATTATTAATATTAATAAGAGATGGCGCCTAACGCTTACCTCTAGTACCAAATTGATTACGTAATTTATTTAATAATTAGCATAAAACTAGCCCGATAGATTTTCGGCAGTCTGTTGGTTGTAGCTATATTATATATCGGGTTGGAGATGTTTGTATATATATTAAATGAATGTAGTTTGGTAGTAAGTGAGTGTTTACATAATTTAGTGTTTTTCCTACTACCTTTGACATGTTGATTTTTGGTATTTGTGGTCTTTGTGTGGGATCTGTACCTGTATATTTAGTGAGTGTTTCCTGAAATATAAGTGAAAGCATATTAACTAAATCTATGTCCATGTTATCAGTGATGGATGAAGAAGTGTCTTTAATATCATTAGTGGTAGTTGTTGTGTGTGCACTTATTGCTGGATTATCCTGACAGGATACGTGATCTTCATTAATGTTAAATGTTTCTTCTGTTGATGTATTTGATCAGTAACCTGTTATTTGATAAGTTCAAGTGTTGTTATATATACAGTCGACCCTCCTATAACACTGTTGATAATTCCATTTTATATGAATTCCATGTTGTACGAGTCACTTAGATTTTACAAATATGTGAGCTGTTCACAGCCTGGTACACGTATTTGTAAAATCTAAGTGACTCGTACAACATGGAATTCATATAAAACGGAATTATAACAGTGTTATAGAGGGGTTGGCTGTAATTGTTCTTTTCTGATCAACAACCCTTTGTTTGGTGACAGTGAGGTGAGAATATTATTGTGTGAATCTATGGTTTAGTTGTTATCTGTATGCTACGATGGTGTAGTAAGTATGGATGATAAACTTGTTCATTTCTATGTCCATTTCATCTGTTGGTGTAACCACATCAACTTTTCCAACCTTTGTGGTATGTGGATGCATTGCCACAGAAACACAAGGCTAAGTTGGTTCTTCACATCTATTGAGGGCATTACAATAGCCATGCGTGGGCCAGTGCTGCTTTCACTACCAGTAGCCAAGGGAGACTGTGGCCTATTTTTCGAATGCAAGCCTCTGCCTAACCAACAAACGTGGACCTTGTTAACCCAGGCAACATCTGAGTCAGTATCACACTTAGACCTGGTTACTACCATGGTAAATATCTCCAAATAATGTGGGTATAGTCACTCTTAGCTTCATTTCTCCCTGTAGACCTTACTGGCATGGGTGTCCCTATCAGGAGCTTGCACTCCAGCCTGCATTACTCTATGGTTCAGTAAAATTACTGGGTTCTCCCACCATGATCAGGTGCTGACCACGAGAAAGTTATTATTATTATTATTATTGCTATTATTTATATTATACTTTTCCAAAAGTTTGATTATGGTTTTGAGACATATTTAAAGAATGAAATATACAGGGTGATTATAATTAAAGTTCCTCTTTGAAATGGCCATGAAATGAAAACTACTGGACAGAATGTTATCAAACTTGGTAATAGTATACAGGACGTCATGGGATTTTATTTCCTGCAAAAAAAAAAAGTTCAAAAACTCACCACCAACGGGAAATGGCACTGTCTACAATATTTTTTAAACAAAATAAGACATGAAGACATTGTTGAAAACGGTTTTAATCAGTTTTAAAACGTGTTACAGAGCATGTTCAATGTGGCGTCCACCATTTTTGATAAGCAAGTTACATTGCATTAGTTCTCAACAGTAGCTCTTAGCATATATTTGTTCTTACAGCATAATATTTGCTGGATATGTGAAAAGATTTCTCAGTACATAAAATACATGTGATTTAAAAGTCAGTTAATAATTGAAAAATGAAATTTTAGTGAATTTTTGACATGTGGTAATGCAATTAGCATGAAAATGCATAGAATCACATGGTGTTTTTCCAGAAAAGTGTCAATATTAGTTCCAATTATGTCCAACAGGTGGTATTTTGATCCATAACACCATAAAGAACAGCATCATAGCAAATGTCAGTGAGGTGGACTTTGTTGTCAAACCTTGCCTGAAGATGAGTTCAACGTTATGGTCAGTACAAAACAGCATTTTTTGCTTCCCATCATATAGTTTTCTTTTAACATTACAGATATTCTCCAACATCATTGGCAAACGTGTAACTTCAGGTAACCCCATAACAAAAAATCTTAGGGCATCAAGTTTGGAAACCTAGGTGGCCATTCAGTCTGAAAGTGACAATTTATACAATCATTGTTGGAGAGAATCAGTGATAAGCAGTTTCACAGGAAAAACAACATAGAATGGTGCCCCATCCTGTATTAATGTCACAACATTCAATGCTTGCCTTTCCTCCAGGTTAGCATAACACTAACTTGTGATGATGAGTTTCAAAAGCAGACACCTGTATGATGTCATTCGTGATAAAGTACCAACTGATGGAAGTAACTGAAAGTAATTGTGACACTTTTCTGGAAAAACCCTGTGTGATTCTGTGCATTTTTATGTGCTAAAAATTCACTGAAATATCAATTTTTTAAATGTTTACTAACTTTTGAATCACTCTGTATAATGATATATACTGCTACTTGTATTGGCTCATTAATCATTAATCAACAGTCATTTATATTCTAATTAATTATTTTTATTGTTATATTATTTTTATTATTATAATTACAGCTTAAACTGTCTCTGATGAAAATATTCTGTATAATGAATTATAAATTTTGTTCTATTAAAATAAAAATTAGTTTTGATTGACAGAATTTCAAATTAATGATAATTATTAATTTGTAAATGATTATTTTTAAATTTATTCATTCAAAATATTTTTAACAACAGAAAGCAATTTATTGCACTATAACAAAATTTACCTTGCAAAGTTCAATTAAGAATCTGCTATATATTTATTAAAGAACAGTTTCCTTTTAAGTTTGTTAGTGCAGTAATATATTCTTGTTACAGTATTTTGGATTTTTGTTCAATTATTAACTAACTAAAACAATTTTAATTTTGTTTATAAAAAGTTTTCTTTAATGTTTATCCAGTCATTTTGCAATGGTGCATTTTTTGTTTAAGAAACTTGCTTCATAGAAATTCAGAAAATCAGTGTTTATTAGCACAAATGACTGCTACTGGACAGCTTGAAGATTCTACATTATTAAAAGAATTGGAACTTAAAATTGAATATCAAAATGGAAAACCTTTTCTAATACCTCTAGATCAACATAATTATTTGGGACTGTAAAGTATTACTATATAATAATTGTTTTGTACTGTAAATTTAAATTATTTTGAATAAAATTTGATATTGACTATATTTTAATCCACTTATAATAGGTGAATAATATAAATTGTTTAGAGCTAGTAAATGAAAATAAATAGAATAGAATGAAGATTCCTGTATTAAAAAAAATTTAATTTAATACTAGATATTTTTGGAAATTGTTTAGAACCTATAGGATCTAAATTTTTCCAGGAACTGACTATAGTTTTGTGAAAGAAAAGAACAAAGTATTAAAAAGAAGTTTTTCAAGCATAAATGGCAGTAATATAAAAAAAATCAAGAGATACTTATAATGCCTTAAGTGCCATGTGTTCCAACTATGCAGAACACCCAGGCCATGTGTTGCAGAAATGCAACACTTGCTATACATTGAAATCTGTGCTGTGTTATTTTGGAGCAACATGCTAGTCATACAAACTTAATGGAAATAGTGAGAGCATGGCCTGTGGGATTGGAAATTTCACTTGGTGCAGTAAATTTTTTTTATAAAATTAAATTTCTGTTAGTATTCTATTTTCCCTTATAAAATATAAGCAAAATTTGTCTTTTCTAATATTTTTCTTGCACAATAAATGTGAATAAGTACAATATCATGAAAATACATAACACAAAAACAAATATTCAAGAAGCAATTTTTTTTTCAGTAAACATATTTAATAATTATATAACTACTGTATTTCTCTTTGTCCATTTATGCAACCTTGAATACAGTAGAAGTTCTGTTGAATTCAAAACCTGATTAGTGTAAAAGATGTCATAATGAAAAAAAAATCATTTGGGTCACATGTTACAATTCCACAACACATCTAAAACTGTACAAAAATTCACTACCTTTAGAGCTGACAGATAAATTCAAATTTAAAATTTTTGCATAGAATCGACCAATAGGATGCGTCCAAATTTGTGTCAGCTCGCCTGCATTTGACATATTAGAACATCATAATGTTTAAAATTTTTTTCATCTGAAGCAGGTATTAGAATTAGACCAAAAATGTTTGCTTTTTGGAAAAATCAGCTGGATGAAATAAAGGTAATGAATTTTTTATACAATATAGTATAGCCCAGTTTCTTGAAAAAGTTTTATTTTACACCTAAAACTTAAAATAATTTTATTTACAAATTTTGGACGTACAATAAATTGATAGGAAGGGCTCGATGTAACTGACTAAAAGTAAATTTTACAGAAGAATTTTTTAATTATTTTCTCTTACACATTAGCTATGAAATAAATTTGTTGTGTATAATATATTTTTGGATATTTTACCTAATAAAAATACTTTTGCTATTATTTTTAAAGTGTAAAGACATGTTTTGGAAGTTACGATACTTTCACTATCATTACTACAGATCTTGTCCAGAAAGACTATAGTGACATATGCTTGCATTTACGATAAAATTTAACTTGTGTTAAATCAGCTGACTCTGTACATAAAGACTGCGGATGACAAGAATCTTCAGAATCTACATAACTGGAACTACAAAGAAAGGCATCTGTTCGAGTTGGAAAAGAGTCAGTTAATCTCCAGGATGTACTTGGCTATAAATAATCTTCATTGGATGTTGCTTATATTGGTTGAGGTGAGCTTATGTTGAATTGCTGAAGATTGAAAATTGAAAGCCTGGCTCTGAAACAGAAGTTGCATGATTAGGATCCTCTGTTTTATTTTCACATACAATGATTCAATTATCAAGATCCATCAAAGTATACAAAGTGTCATTTGAATCACTTTTGCTGTATACAACAAGCCTGATAAGTAATTTGACTTGGAACAGCTCTTGGTAAATCCATGTTTAATGGAAGATCTTTGCTAATAACTTAGTGTTTTTAAATTTAATGATAAATGATATGATTTACAGTAAGTGATCTAATTATCAAAAAACTCGATTTTGAAAACAAAAAGTTACTTATCTGTTGGAATTCAAAACTGAAATAAAAAATATTTGTCAAGTGACACTGTGCATAAATGATGTTCTCAAGAAATTATGATAAATTTACCTGTTTTTTTGTATCTCATACAATATGGAGTAGGTAAAACAAAACTTATGATAAAAAAATTAGGAAGAAGATAATTTTAAAAGTCCATCACAGTGCACAATTTTGTGACATGATTTGAAGTGCATAATAACTCATTTGAGATAATTTCAGCAAAATTGTTGGGTTTAAGTTTTTTATGATAAATTGGTGGAAAGGGCTCAAATATATGTTGATGTTATGCAAAAACTATTTATATATTAATATACAAACAAAATAAATAATTCTTTTATTTTAGCAGATAACATCAAAAGTATTTCTATAGCAGCAATTCAAATATGTTACTCAAAGTAAAAATACAACAATCTCAAATATTTTCAAATTTCTTGGTACAGCTTCAAGAGAAGAAAAAAAAAATTATTTTTAAATTTATTCATTCAAAATATTTTTAACAACAGAAAGCAATTTATTGCACTATAACAAAATTTACCTTGCAAAGTTCAATTAAGAATCTGCNTAAATTGGTGGAAAGGGCTCAAATATATGTTGATGTTATGCAAAAACTATTTATATATTTAGAATTTTTGGACATTTTAAAGTTGTATCATTTGAATACTCTTATAATGAAGACTAATGTAAATTTGAGGGGCACGAATGATCTTAATGTAGCATTGACTATCCATTGTAAACTTAATTCTTTAGGGTTTCTTACAATGCTACTACTACATAACATATGAGACAGCCACTGCCCCAGTACAGTCATCTGCTCATTCATCTCAATCCTCCTTTTTCACCCTTTTAGAATTATGGTGGTTTAGAAGAAGTTGTTATGGCTCTTTGATCACTCAACTTTAAGCAATCCTAACCCATACTTAGGATTATGCCAATGCAGTGTGCTTACCATCTTTCCAATAAATAATCATTTAATGCCCTTCTGCAATTATTTCAATGGAATATATGTGGAATCTATTTGAAATAGATCTTGTCAAGCATTCCTTGGTACACAAAAACATAATACAACAAACTTTGTTCAGCTTAGGTAAGAACTATGATTGAATGGTACTTTTTCACTTTGTAATGTATATAAATAAATAACAATTAGTGCAAGTACAGTTATATTTTATTACAAAGAATGCAATTCATTTCTTTTATGTAGTTAATATAATTTTATTACAGATAAATCAATCTCCATACAAACTTGTCAATCTTATAAAATTTTATAAGTTAAAATAACAAACTTTCTCAGGTTGGTATCTAAAAAGTAATCTTCTAATGCCCAAGTATTTTCAATCTGGTCAGGTTCATCTTCAGCAAAAAATATGGATTTGGGAGAAAAGTCAGGATTCAGAGATGATTAAAATCAGGGGTGAGGATGCATTGCCAACAGCTTGGAAATGAGCAGTCAAGGAAAAAAGAAAAGGAAAAAACAAAAATATAATAGTTAAAAGAGAGCATTCAAGAGAGGGCACTATATAAAATATGTCTGCTTAATAGTTTAAAATACTTTAAGAAAACAAAAAAAAAATATAGAACAAAAAGTTTGAATATGCCTACAAATTCAAATTTCTAAGGCATTTATTCAGAATCAAGTAATTATGGTTAGGGTGATGATCCTTATCGGCTCAAAAGTACTTGGACATAGAAGAAAGGATTTCTCAGGTTTGTCTCTGAAAAGTATATTATTTTAACTGATAAAAATACTTTTAATAAATATTTATAGAATTACAAATACTGGGAGATAACATTTTGAATTTCAAGCATTTTCGTTAAAAATAATTAAACTTCAAGTTTCTTTAATTTATTTTCATAATTAGAAGCCAATTCAGAATGTGACTGAAAATAAAACATTTATCAATAACTATATGTATAAATTTTGAAAAATCACAAAATTTATATAAAATAATTACTTCTCCTATTAATTGACTTTTTAAATAAATTAATTTATGAAAAATAAAACTTCAAAGGAAAACTGATCTATTATAACATCTAATTTAGTCATTATATAATTAATGCATTTTACTTAATCAGAAATTAGATAAAAAATTTCTTATGGTGATAATTAATTTAAAGAATATTGATATAGTAACATGATCATAAATATAATCTTTAAATTAAAAACAAATTCTTCAAAGAAATAAAAATAAGTTTAAAATTTTTAAATTTACTTTCTTCATTACAAGCTTGGCTAAACTCGTGAATAAAAATCCTTTTGGTTGATGGTAAAAACAGGCAATACTCGAATATAAATGCTCATTTCAATGAAAGTAAATTCTTTAATTTAGGAATGATGATAATTAGTGGGTTTTTTCAGCAGAAAATTGTGTTGAAACAGTAGAGGCTAAACTAATGTAATTTGACATCACAATTGGAAAGCACATAGTTGCATGTGTTACTGATGGTGCTAGTATGATGGTTAAGTTTGGAAAAATAACAAGTTGTGAGTATCACATATGCTATGTACAGTATTGTACATGCCATACACCTTGCCATACACCTGACCGTGTATGATGTTCTTTATAAGAAAAAAGTGAATTTAGGTGAAAGAACTACTGAGATAGAAAATATATCACATGAAGGAGAAGGAGAAAAGAGTTAATTGAAGATTTAATTAATTAAACAAAGGATTGGATTTAGAATTTTAAGATTGTACAGCATCAGATGCTATGTTTCAAATTGCATATGCAGAAGAAAATTCTATGACTAATATAAATAAGCTCTAAAAAAGATAAGAGGTATTGTCAAATTATTCAGAAAGTCAAATCTCAAAAATGATATTTTTGACAAACTTTTTTTACATTATTTTACAAAATTATGTTAAAGTAGAGTTTGGTTGTGAAAAATGGTTATTTTAGATGTGAAAACACACTGAAACAGTTTGTTGGCAATGCTTGAAAATTTTTTGAGATAAAATCAGCAATTTCAAAAGCATTAATTGATATTAAGGAACAACAAACATTGGCTAATGTAGAATTTGAAACTCTGACTGCAGTCGTAGCAGGCCTGAAGGCAGTAAAAATTGGCTTAGAAAAACTATGCAGTTGAAATGCGACTTTGCCTTCATCATTGGGGAGTTGAATCAACAAAACTCAGGATTTACTAAGAATATGAAATATTCTTTGGTTCAAAGAATTAATGAGAGACGAAATGTTAATTTAGTTGGATTAATGCAATATCTAAATTTAGGGAGAAAGTATGATGATACTGCTGCAGTTACTGCTGATCTTTCAGCTTTACCAAAACTCTTTGATCCAACTAGCTAAAATAACTTTCACAAGGCTTTTTTCCAAAGAAGAAGAATCACTGTCTAACTGTTCACACTCAGAAGAAAGCAGCATAGGAAATTTGGAAGAGAAACCAATGACATTGAATGAAAAATTAGAAAAAGTGATCTGCTTAAAGACAAAGGTCCTACACATTGTTCAACTAGCCTGAGTTCTAGCTTGAGCAAGATTGTGAAGCAAGAATTGCAGTTATTTGACTCAACAGGAAATCAATCATCAAGTACAGGTAACCCCCGTATAACACGGCACTTCTATAGCACGGATTCGCTCTAACATGGTTCGAGAATTGGTACCATCCCTTGTATAACACGGTACTTTTATAGCACGGATTCACTCTGACACGGTTCGAGAATTGGGTAAAACCCTCGTACAACAGGAAATGTAATAAATTTTTACATACTTAAGTAATAATAGTTCACGAAAATTATTATTTTCGTGAACTATTAGTACTTAAGTATGTAAATTTTCTCTTCTCGCCTTCTGTCGATACAGGTGGTCCTTCTCGAAACTTGTTTCAATGTTGCCAGATCGCGATGCTTCTGCTTCTGATGTTGCTGAATATTTTTCCCTTATTCCATACTTGCTTTATTCTTCATAAGTGCTTAGCACCATATAAGGAAATTTATAAAGACCTTTTAACTAGAAACAAGCAATCTAAAATTACATACATTTTGCAAAAGGTAAAGCATGGATCTGAAGATAATGCAGAAAAATGCTCAGAGGATAAGGATAACTTGCCAAAAAGAAAACGCTCTCGGTTAATTAATAGTGTTTTTAGTGATGACGAAGAAAACATTGTTTAATTTATATTAATATGTATCATTTAAAAAACTTTTAATGAAGATATTTATCTTAATTATGAAAATATACTAGCTGTTTTTTAATTTTTGGAACCTAACCCTCCTTTTCGTATTAGTTCTTTGTTTTGTATAACACGGATTCGCATAAGATGGCAATTTTTTGGAACGTAACTACCATGTTATACGGGGGTTACCTGTATTATAAAACTGGACCAGACTTTAAAAACAATTCCCCCAACATCAGTTGAAGCAGAGAGAACATTTTCTGCTGCCGGTTTGTTTATAACAAAGCTAAGAACTAGGCTGAGCGATAGGAGCATTGATTGCTTACGTTTCCTCAAATCATACTTTAAGAATGAGTGATGAATATTTCATTTGTATTTTGTAATTCAAATTGTAAATTAGTCATATGTAAAGAAGTATAAATTTTAAAATTTATTAATGTCCTTATTCTGTATTTGTTATTGATATTAATTATAAATAACTACTTTTTTTAGATTTTACTAAATTTAATGCATTCTTGGGAATGGCTTTTATGTCCCCAAAAATGAAAAAAGGGCAAGAAATCGCAAACCCTACCTGATATTTGGCATAACCCAGTCGACACACCCCTTTTTAAGGAAGAGGCATCATTCAGGATATGAACCGTATTTGTGGGTGGTGGTGACAGACATCAGGCAAGAACTCTTGTTTACAATCAAAACCAGTTTACCAGAATACAACAAGACAGCTCCTTTTTCTAAAACAGTTTGATAGGATACAAGTCTGGATAATGTTGATGACAGTCCTGAGTAATTCTTCTTCCATTGGCAGACTTGATATTGCATAGATAAAGTTATCCATGAGAATGCATTAGTTTTGAGCCCAAACTTATCATCTTACATTATTGTCTTGATAACATAGTATTGATACTATTGGAGAAATTGTTTTGATAAAAGGTTTTCTATGGGAATACTGTCTTGGTGAGAAAAAGGTATTCATGCCCTTGCATTTCAGACTTTCTAAAGAGTTCATATCCCTGATTGTGCATTCTGATTGGTCACTTGCTTGTTGCCAGGGCTGTTCAGAAATGGGCAGAAATTATGGACAGTTATGAGCAGAGTTATGGGGAGAAATTGCAAAAATTCAATAAATAGACGACACCAGTTGGAGATATTTATTGAATTTTTGCAATTTCTGCCCATAACTCAGACTTAAGAAGCATTTTTATACTGTCATAAATATCACCACCTGAATTTACATGACAAGTTGTAAAAATTAACATCCATATGATGTTTTTATGACTGTCAGAGTGAGAGGTCAAATTCTCCATTTGGCGCACACACACACTTCTATACAAAACATTTTTAAAATGATTTTTAGTGAAAGATTTGGACCCAATCCAGAGCGTTGCATATTGGTCCTCCTCTGACCATGATGATGACTGCCACATGAACTGGCATGGACTTGGCTCACTACATTTTTAGAAGCTTGTCATATTTCCTCCAAAGCCATCCACAATTCACTCAGGTTCACTGATGATGGGTCACAGTCTTGAACACTGTTCTCTATGGTATCCTAAAGATTTTTTGATAGGATTTAAATCAGGCTTCTAGTGTCTATCACTGGGATCTATGTTATTGACAGTTATCTTGCTGACTCCACTTCCATTGGGATGTAGGACAGACCTAAATGGATGTAAGTGGTCATCCAGGAAGTCAGCGTGCTGGGATGCATTGAGAGTTGTTAGTTCAAAGATACCTTCCAGACAATCACTCGGCCACCACCATTTTATTCAAACTGACAGAGAATTCATGGCTTTGTGAGGTTTGTGTTACATCTGCAGTTTCTCATTTACATGATAAAGTTTGAATTGGAATTCATCAATACAGGTTACCCACTGCCAATCATCAATACTCCAGTTTTGATGTTCTTTAGCCCAAGCAAGGCATGAAGCATTAGCTGCAGCATCTAGTATGCAGCAAAATAATGTCAATTTGACAACCATTACACACTAAACACAAGAACTTAAATCTAGCTTGATGTAATACAGTTAGCAGTGGCACTCTTGTTGGTCTCCAACTCCAAAAGCATATACAACAACATGTATGTTGCACAGTCTATGCACTGATTGTCTGGCTGGACTCACATTCAGATGGAAAATGAGATAATTTCTGGTCCTAAACATTCCATATAATGCAGGTAAGCTGCCAAAGCCCAAGATTATTCAAGGTTGATTGCCCTTTAACAGCAAAAAAAACAAGCAACTGGACAAAATGCATTTTCATATTTCTGGAACACTGTTGTACGAGAAAATCCTTCTTGGCTTACTCAATATTTAAAATTATCATTCATTGGGCATCTGCTATCTGACTACAATCACATATGTGTAAATTATGTTTTCCTTTATTACACTCCTCAGGGCAAATGTTTGGGGAAGGCAAAGCTATCAGCTGTTTATCACCACAAAATTGACAGGCATGCATGCAAATGCAGGAGCAGAAGTACAAAATTTCCATAATATCTCCTATCCCTAACTTAATTGCACTTTAGTGTAATTGACTTCATTGAATAAAATTCAATGTAATATATAAATATATCAGTTTTAGTACTCATTTTCTAGACTAGAGCATAGAAATTATTTTGTTTTTGTATAACATCATTTTAATTTATTTCTAACAAAACAAAGAAATCACTTGTATTTATAATGTGTCAAATCAGATATGCTAATAATCAGTCATAAATATATTAAATAAATAAAATTACACTGAACTTTGCTACTTGATATCATTTCTTTATTGAAAAAAGATATTTATTGATTATTATTGTGATAATTGAACTGCAATTTGAAAAAATTGTAGACCTATAAATTCTCACTGTCGTTCATCTTTCCTTAATCTCAAGAACGGAATTAGATAGATGAAAGATGATACCAGATATGGAAACCTTAGGGGCAGGAGGCCTCAATTAACTACGGAATGAAAACCGGAAATCACATTATTTCAATTCAAAAATTTCCCCCTGTAAAGTGTTAGTTGACCAGCATGACACTACTGTTAAAGGAAAGGTATGATGTACAAAGGCAACCACTATTAATTTGAGGTGGAGAGCACATATTTTAAATTAAATACATTAAAAATATGATTAAAAATTATAGCACAGCATTAAATAATTGTTCATTCAATATCTTTTTAAATTTTTAAACAGGATATTTATTGAATTTCTAAAGTAACAACTATTGTCATAACTACAACTATAAGAATCATCAATCATTAACAATAAACTATAACTTACTACTAAATTATTAAATTTTAAAAATGAATAATGTAAAGACTATTTACCTTGCACAATTTTAGAATTTCTTGTTCTAAATCTATGATTAAACTGTCTTTTTCTTTCAATACTAACTTCATTGTTCATGCAAAAAAATTTTTTCATTAGTAACAAAAAGCAATGTGAATACATAATTAAATGAATTGCAATCAAAATGTTAAAAAAATAAAAGATAAAAATAGATATAGTCTCAAATAACCAAGACCCATTTAACCAAGGGTTCTTTCTGTATTTTACAATTGTGGAAGAATAATTTGTCAATACAAAGACAAGATCATGAAATGAACTATACTATTATGTTCATGGTTGGATGATGTGTGATATTGAACAGGACTCTAGAAGTTAAAAGAATTTACTGTGGCAATTTGTCATGACATAAAAATTTTAAACCTATGATTACAATTGACATTTCCTTATGCTTGATTTTATAGATATGATTGTTCTATTATTTAATTTAAATTTTATTTACACTTTTGTCCAATGAGTATGTCCAATGAGTAGGTCTAACCTAAAAACAGGGTACATCATACATGTTAATGCATTTAAATCTAGTTACTTAATAATCATTCCAATTTTTGGTTATTATATTATCTGAAATACCCTTGGTCCACATTATCTTGGATAATTGGGATTCTACTGTAATAAGAAATTGAAAACAAAGTACATAGAATAAAAATGGTAAGAATATTATCCAATTGTAAAAAGGCACATTTATATCAAAATCTATAAATATATAGTAAAATACTTGTGGTATAAAAATAAATTATTAGATCATTGATATAATAAGTCAAAAATTATTATTTTAGTACATTTTTTAAGGAACAATCTAATTTATTCTAATAGTATTAATGAAATAATCTCTAATTTGATCTATTTTATATCATAGAAGAGCTCCTAGCCTTGAGAATCGTTGAAAGTAATATCTCAAAAATTACAATGGAAGAGATAACAGATACTTATCACACTGTACTGGTAACATTAAAACGACACTTCTATCATCAGAATACAACTTTATTACTGGTATGCGTTTCAGTACAAAAGATCCTCATCAGTCATACATAATACAGTAGAGCGTCGTTTATCCAAAAGTCGGTTATCTGAAAGAATTCCAGTCGCCAAATTTAAATTTTCGCCAGTGCTGTGCTGTGGCGCTGCAATCTTTGGCTATGTCTTCGGCTACTCAAATATTTTACGTTTTTGATACTAAATTAACTTCTGAAGTATAATTTTTTATTGTTTTTATATTTTTCAATATATTTATTTTGTTTGTACAAAATAAAGAAATAATTTTTAACGATACAATAGCC
>NW_019392626.1:16055-38658 GCF_000671375.1 Centruroides sculpturatus
TCAGTGTTTTTCAACCTTCTTGAATACGCGACCCCTTTACAAGTTAAAAAATTCTGGCGACCCCCTAGGGCCATATTTAAACTATATCAGTAATTTTAAAAACTATGTATTTAATTTTCTTTCAGTTGAGACAAATTATTGTTGATTAAAATAGAAATTTCAGAAGAATCGACAATAATTTAACACACATAAAGTATGAAACTTCCTTTAATTATAACATTACGCACAGGGAACTGTTGACCTTTTTTCTTTTTTTTTTTTAGTATCTGAATTTCAGCTTATACTTTTCTACTTTTTATTTCCTTTTGCAAATCAGCTCAACACTTTTTCCGCTATCATTTTCTGGGGTGAGCCGTAATTGTCGCTGAAATTGTAGTTTTTTAATGTAGTGTAAGACCTACAAACACTTGTCTTTTACTTCTACCCGCAACCCCCATGTAAGGCTTCGCGACCCACAGGTTGAAGGATTACATTATGTAGCGCTATAAGGATTACATTATGAACAGGCCTAAATTAATATCATTTAAGTCCCATTACATACATTTTTTTAATTATATTAAACATTTAAAAAAAATTAATGTGTAATAAAATCTATTTTTTCATTCCATATATTCTTTTTAAAGTAATTTTAAACTTCTGCATTTGAATGTTGAATAGCAGTTAAAAATTAACATTTGATTTTGTTTGATTTTTAACTGAAAATGGCTCAGAGCTGAAAATACTCTTTAAATAAACAAATATTGTTTGTTTTTGATATCTGTGTAGAGTAGTGTATTTTAATTATTTAATAAAATTTTCAAACAAATAATTTAGACATTTTCCTAATATTAGATTTCATATGTTGACAGAATGATATAATAAAACAATATAAAAAATGAATTTTTAACAAAAAACAGTGGGAGAAAAACATTATACAATAGAAGTAAGAATATACAAAGCAATTTTGTATAGAAAAACAGAAAGGAATTTTTCTGTAACAAAAAAAAATTCATCATCAATATTCAAATTAATCAAATTAACAAGTTCTCTCTAAATTTTATCATCTTTATTCAGAAATTACTACTAATGAGAGAATTTTGGTATAAATCATTTCCAAAAAAAATTTTTATATTAATATCTCTTATATTTTTTTAAAATCCCACAAAATTCAACTCTTGAAAATTACAAAAAAATAATTGCAGTCTCATTAAATTTTTTATTTAAGACATTTGGATAATTAATCAATTGATAGAAGTTAAATAAAGTATTTAATGATGTTAACAATAAATTTTATTACATTCAGAACTATATACATTTTTAATTATTATTGCCTTACTGTCCTTATTCAATTTATTATATATTTGTCAATGTGAACATTAATGTGGACACGCGCCAGTATTGTGTAAATTGATAGAACGAACATTGTAAAGGTAAACCTTTTTTAACAGAATTGGTAATTTTAAAATGCTTTTTAGTTCTAATGATACAATTTTAATTTTTAATTTTAAATAGAAATATGAAGCAAAGTAAAATTAAATATAAAAACAAATTATTGTCGGTAATTGGGGCCTGTATATCATAAGTTTATAAATATATTGTTGGTAAATCATTTTTATTTATTTAATTTTATTAATTATCTATTTATTATTTTATAGTTAAATATTGTAATCTTTGTAATCCTGCTGATGAGGGGCATGATGGCCTGAAACACAGATGATAATCATATGTTTACATGTAGCTTAAAAAGTCTGTTTTCTCTAAAAACATTTCCTCATTCTTGTGTAAATGCCTAACCCCAGTATAATTGTCCTGTTAATGATTAATGTCCATGTTGACAAATATATAATATATAATAAATACATATATTTTTACTTGAAAAACAGAGAGAGAGAGAGAGAGAGAGAGGATTTAAAAAGAATGAAAGAAAAATGGAATTAGTTAATTGATAAGACAACTGAAACCAAAGTTAATTTTGTAAGACAAAATATTACTTTCTCTTAATCATCATTATATAATAAATGAAAATACAAATAAGAAATAAATTGAGAGCCAAGGTATTAAAAATGCCTCTGCCTCAACTGGTATGATTTTAAATATCATCTTAAAATATTTTTAAGAATTCAGTTTCTTTTTCAAATATCTTTTATTGAAAGTAAGGTAATACATATGAAATATGACATTGGTTAAATGGCCACCCTGATTTCAACAGCAGATATGCATTCTTTGAATAAAGTTTTATGTGACATTTTTGCATAATTGAGGCTCTATTTCTGCAACAACAGCTTGGGTGTTATGTTTAAGCAGATCACTGATGGTTATAGCATTTCCAGCACATTTTCAAAAAAGTACAGTCCAATGACTCTTGCAATCCACAAATTGTGCCAAACTTTGATTAAATGGGTGCAGAGGCATCTGTTTATCTTCCACAACACCAGTTTCTCTAAATTTCACAATTATTAATACCTTTGAATTATTTTGGTACTGGGCTTGTGATTCTTACCATAAACAGCATGCCACTTTCTTTGCATTGTTATTAAAGATTGCTGATTTTCATAAAACATTTCAACAATTATGCATTTTGCAACTATGTACCATTCTGTTTTTTCCCCCAAGTCTCAACATGCCTTATGCCAAATAAAATATTACCAGCTAAAAATACTACAGCACAAATCATGTACAATTCAAATTTGGTACCACTTATTGGGGCATCCTTTAGTATTAAATTAGAACAGACATAATTAAAATATATATCAAGCATATTGTTATAATTTTAAACTGAAAAACAAATTGAATTAAAAAATATGATAAATAGATCAAAATTATATGAATATAAATTAATAAATAAACCAGCAACGAGATGCTCAACTTTCCCAGCAACATTTAAATTTTGATGGCTCCATCTATTATTATATTTTAAATAAAAAAAACTTTTTAACTAGTCATTATTATAAAATGACAAAAAGCTTAATTTTGAGGGTAGGAATGGTTTTATAAAAAATATTAAATGCTAATAAAGAGTAAAATTGTGATTAAGTCCAGCTCTACTGGAGATACACATGAATGACTCCCTTTATCTCCCACCTCTCAACCTTTACTCACCAAAATTTAATAGCATCAATCACCCTAATAAATAAACCTCCCTGAAAAATTTCAGATTTTTTCCAAGAAAAAGCACAGGAGTTAAGCTTTAAAGAGGATGAACAAAATTGTGTCCCCCCACACACACTAATATCCATACATATAGAAATTGCCCCAAATTTTTTTTGCATTTCTTGACATTTCAAGTCCAGAAATGTAAAAATCTTCGAGGGTTGTTGTTTTACTGATTGTCATACTTTTCCTGTTACATATAACAGCTAGAAAAGTAAAAATGAAGTCAAATTTATTCATAACATGCCATAATCCATTAATATCTAACAAACTATATAGCAAGCCAAATACAAAAAAGGCAAAAGCATTCTGTTTGAAATCAGATCCTTCACTTCATAGCAGCAAACTTAGTCAAATTCTCAGAAATATTAGACCTCATCACTCACCACCTGGCTGCTGTACAGCAGGCCTGGAAAATTCCTTTTGTGTCTAATATAAAGATTGTCTTGGTGCCTATTAGATGGTAAGGTTTTATATAATATTGTCACTAAGCAAATTTTTGTCAGCTGAACTTTTCATTTAAAAAGTTATTTGAATAGAGGAATGTTTATGAAAATATTCTGTTCACTCCTTAAAAAGTTCTAGAAATCCATTTTTATTCTCAAGTTCAAATTTGTTCTTTTTAATGTAAACCACTATTATTCAACTAGTTTCCTTCAACAATAAATTAGTTTTTGTGCTTTCGAGTGGACTGTCAATTATTTTACCAGTAACAATATACTATCACAAGAGAACAGTAATTTAAACACAAAAAGTTTAATGAACATATATTATCCAAGAGGATCTTTATATTAATATTATCAATTTTTATAATTAATTTTTTCTGAATGTCAATGGCAAAATGATTTAAATTATAAATTATGATTAAGAATGATATTTTGGAAATTTTAAAATAATGTTTTGTACACTATTTCTATAAACTTTATTAATTTGCATTTTTAAACATTAGTGAAACATTAGTGAAAAATACTTACCTCAATTTTTTTAGGTAACATAGGTGTTATATCTGGACCAATCTTAAAATTTGATGCTAAGTCAATTATTTGTTCAGATTTATTTTCCAATACTTGTTTAAGAGTTAAAACTTTCTTTTCTAACATTAAATGCTTTAAGTTCATTTTCTGTTGTAATTCTTGTATAAATAACAAAAAATTTGAATACATTTTTTTTCTTTCCTTTTGAAGCTGTAATATTTTTGAAAACTGTATTAATATAGTAGTAATAATTATTAAAAAAAGAAAACTACAATAATATTTTGCTAATATAAAAGTAATAATTTGTTAATAATGTCATACAAGTAGTATTTGAAGAATTGATATAATTATTCTGCTAAATTCAGAATAAAATTTATTTATTCTAAAAATTATTAATGATGATAAAATTAACTTAAAAATGCAAAAAACTTCAAAATACTTGTTGTTAAAAAATGTCAAATAAAAATTATTAAAAATCAAGCTACGTTTCAACTTATTACACTGCTTCTAATTACCTTAAAACAGAGGGTTAGGAGAATTTTTTATTTGTCCATGTAACAAGATATCTACTATATAAAGCTTGAAAACTTATGGCCACTAGGGTGACCCTAGCTATTATTTAAATTAACAATAAATTCAGTATATTATTATTTCATGTGGTTTTATGCATTTTTGGCTGTGTTTTAGTAGGGTACGCCATGAGAAATTCAGTATATTATTATTTTTATTTGTAATAGGAATTTATTATCTATTCCATGGAATGGCACCACTGTTGCTAGAACACCCACTAGGGGACGTCCTGGACTACTAGAATAGAAGAATTAAAAATATGAAATACAGTAGAGCATCAATTATCCGAATGTCGGTTAACCGAAAGCGTTCCAGTTGGACTGTGTCGTGCTGAATCGAATGTTTTTGATACTAGATTAACTTCCAAAGTATAATTTTTTTGTTTTTAAATTTTTCAATATATTTATTTTGTTTGTACAAAATAAAGAAATAATTTTTAATGATACAATAGCCATTATTATTATTATAAAAATTTTTGTTAGGCTTAACATTCATGAAAATTCAACGTGAAGCAACACGCAACCAGAGAAAAATTTAAACATGGGATATATTAATATACTATTATTGGGATATAATAATATACTATATTAATAATGTATTTTTTCGTACATAATCTGTTATCCGAAAAATCGATTTTTCAAACAACCCCAGTCCCCAATTGATTCAGATAATTGACACTCTACTGCAATCTAATAAACTTAATCTTTGTTGTTGTTTTTTGCCCAGGCAATGCTGGACTCATCTGCTGGTATATAAATAACATCTTTAAACAATTTTTACTTTCATATTAATGTTGTGATCTATAGGAATTTATTTAAAAAAAATTTTTTTTTAAAATATATTCCTATATTCATGTATATCCATATATTATCAATCGTCACCATTTCCATCACAAAGAGTTGAAAAGGGACTCGAAGTCCAAAATGCATAACTCTAGGAAATAAAAATGTGATTTTTCTAAAGATTGTCCTGTATCTAATTGATGGTGTAATAAGTCTAGCAGAAAAGAAAAGCTGTCACAGAGTTCGTAAAATTGAAAAAAAAATTTTTTTGTATCATTGATATCATCATCAGATATATCTGATGTACATAACAGTATACAGTACAGTATAATGTAACACTACATAATACCTTTCACTAATAATATATATTTCTCATATTCCCTGCCAAACATATATATTTTTCCTTAAAGAAATAACTAAATTTGTTAACTAAGGAAACAGACTTAACTTATGTAAATTTTTCTTATAATTATAGACTAGTGATTTAACATGTCCTATACCATAATCTGTATTGATCAGAGATCAAGATACTTATAATACATTAATTCAACAGTTTCTTTGCTCTAGAAATTGTTGAATTAATGTATTATAAGTCTAAAGAAACAATTTCTATCAATCTGAAATGCATTGCTGAATAAAAGCAAAAAAGAGTTAATTAAGCATCTTGGTCTCTGATCAATACAGATTATAGGAAAGAACATGTTAAATCACTAGACCACTATTATAAAAGAAATTTACATATATATTGTAACCTAGCATATTTTAAAAATAATATAATAGCTTTCACACACATGTTTATCAAATAACATATGCTTTCTTCCAATCTTGTCCCACTGCATATGTTTGCACCCAGCTTTAATGCAGTGTTACCTACCAAGTCATTTTCTTAAGTTTCCAGATGAGCTTCAGTTTTCTGCCAAATTGGGATCTTTTTCACTAAATTAGAGTTGGAAAAACTAATGGTCTAGTCCAGCAATTTCCAAAGTATGCATTGCGGCTTCCTCACAGGGGCTCCATGAAATATTATAAAATTTTCATACTTTCACTTCCACTTTCAATTCAATGTGATAAGATGCGACATTTAGCAGACCTGGTGCAAATCATTAACTCAGTAATAAAGATGGCATATAGAATCGCAAAATGTAAAAAGCCTCATACAATAGCAGAAAATATCATTCTACTGGCTGCTGTAGATACGTTGAACATTCTGATTGGTGAGATGGCTGAGAAGCAGCTTTCAAAAGTGCCTTTGTCCAACAACACCATCAGTTGCACCAGAATACAGCAAATAATGAAGGACCTCCAATGTTCATTTAATTGAAAAAATAAAAGGGAAGAAATTTGGGTTGCAGCTGGATGAGGACACAGATAATAGAAATGATGCTCACTTGATTTGCTATGTACAGTTTATAGATAATAACAACATTGTAGAAGACTTTCTCTTTTGTAAAAGTATCACTGCTGGTGCTAAGGCTCACGACTTGTTTGAGATCCTTGATATTTTTATATTTGAAAATAATTTGGAGTGGACAAATGCATTGGTATCTGTAGTTATTATGCTTGTTCTATGTTTGGGTGTTATGGAGGAGAGGATTGCAAGCACTTTTTCTAAGCAAGGATACTGATGTACTGTGGACCCATTGCATCATTCACAGGAAAGCACTCANAATTTTGTATATTATACTCTATAACAGGCCTGGCCAACCCATGGCCTGTCATGTTAAATTGTGTGGCTTGCTAAGCGATATTATATATCTATTAAAACTTTTGTTTCCCATTATCTGTAGATACGTTGAACATTCTGATTGGTGAGATGGCTGAGAAGCAGCTTTCAAAAGTGCCTTTGTCCAACAACACCATCAGTTGCACCAGAATACAGCAAATAATGAAGGACCTCCAATGTTCATTTAATTGAAAAAATAAAAGGGAAGAAATTTGGGTTGCAGCTGGATGAGGACACAGATAATAGAAATGATGCTCACTTGATTTGCTATGTACAGTTTATAGATAATAACAACATTGTAGAAGACTTTCTCTTTTGTAAAAGTATCACTGCTGGTGCTAAGGCTCACGACTTGTTTGAGATCCTTGATATTTTTATATTTGAAAATAATTTGGAGTGGACAAATGCATTGGTATCTGTAGTTATTATGCTTGTTCTATGTTTGGGTGTTATGGAGGAGAGGATTGCAAGCACTTTTTCTAAGCAAGGATCCTGATGTACTGTGGACCCATTGCATCATTCACAGGAAAGCACTCAAATCAAAATATCTGAGTCCTACATTGAACCAGGCCTTATAATATGTAGTTAATGTAGTAAACTTTATAAAAACTTGGCCATTAAAGGCAAGATTTTTCAAAAAATTATGTAAGGATATGGGATCCGAGCACACGTACAACAAAGATTGTACTACAGCACTTCGAGAAAGTACAAAGCATTACCATGAGAGAGCAATGTTTTGTCTTGTGCATTTGAACTGCAACAGGAAATTTATATTTTTCTTAAAGAAAAACCACAAGTATGCCAAAAACTTTGTGAATGAAGATTTTTTTGGTAAAACTAGCATACTTATGTGATATTTTGGAAAAACTGAATGCTCTGAATCTCTACCTTCAGGGAAACAACATGCAACTTTTAAAGTGGATTGAGAAAATGTCAGTTTTTATAAAAAAAAATTAAAAAACTATGGAAAATTAAAATAAATGAAGATGGAGGAAAAGAATGATTCCTCTTGTTGCAACAGTTTTTGACCTCAAATGGAGTTGATTTCTCTCGAGGTATGAAATCTAGTTTGAAGAACATTTATCACATCTTATCACCTGTTTCAGAAATATTTTCAAAATGATAATATCGATAAATTTGCATGGATTCAAGATGTCAGTGCTCCATTTGAATTTACTGCTGCAAAAGAAGAGAATCTTACTGAGTTGTCTTGCGACAATATGTTGAAAACAAAATTTAGCAGCATAGAATTAACTGAATTTTGGATATCAGTAAAAGATGAATATCCCTTCTGAGTGGTAAAGATCAGAAAATCAATTCTATTCGCAACTTCTTATTTGTGCAAACCTAAGTTTGTAGCTAAGATAAAAACTAAGCATTGCAAAAAAAATCAATGTGGAGAAGGAAATGAGGGTGGCTGTGTCCAGTTTGATCCCTATATTTGAGAAAATGTGCAATAATCAACAGGCTCATCCATCTCACTAATTATAATTAATTGAATTTGTTTAATCACATTTTTTTATTATCTTAAATATGTGTTTTATTTATTTTTTTACTTAACATCCTACTTCTTTAATTTAAAAAAATATTGGCTATTTTGCAAATTGTACTTGCTAGATTTTGACATAGGATGCCTTGGGAAAATCTGGATTTAGCAAGGAAGCCGAAAATCAAAGAAGTTTGGGAACCACTGGTCTTGTCAATGTTGCTAACTGTAAGGAAATTTTCTTTTTTTGGATAATTCTATTTCTAAACAGAGAATTCTTTAAAAAACTATGTTAAGAAGTAATGTTGTCAACTGAGTTAATCATTACAGTATTTTTCTTTCAACTCATCTAAAATTCTGTAATTCCTCCTACATTTTAGAATGAAATAAAATTCCACTAAACTTGTTGGAAATTTCACAAACATTGCCTCAGTTTAGCATGTTTCTTTCAAGCTTGGTTTATGTTGTGGTGCTGGTCATAACAATTACATCAAAATGCAAAATGATTCTATTGAAACAGAACATATATAAATCACTTATACAACACACATGCAGCATTTTATTAGAGATGTTTTAGGTGGGTCTTGTTTGCAAGTCATCAGAATTTTTACCACATTTGCTTTTTGTCATACAGGTCAAGATTATATGAGAGGTTGAAATTGATAAATTGGCTGATGATAAATTGCTATTGATGATTGTGAGCAAACAGAAAAGTTTGGATCAAGGTAAGAAAAGAGAAATTACTTGTCAACAAAGATTCATGATGCAAAGCATCCAGAACTCAAGGCTCTTGGTTTGATGGGTACTCAATCTGGGGAAAACTGAGGGGATGGGAAATAAAAAGCTATTGAAGAAGAATAAAATTGGATGCATGTTTTTCTTCCATATTCTTTGAAAATACTGCATTTTCTTGGAAGAAGGCACTCAAGTCCTATACCTTGTGGATCTTTAGAGGATGACTCCTAAAGTCTGGAATGTGCCAGTCCTACAACAAATAATTTTGTATAGTATTCCCTATTAAGAATTGTATATAAATTGCATTTCCTTTAATATGTAGCAGATAGCAAAAACAATTTTTTATGATATCATATGTTTTGTATTACTGTATTGTATATAAATAGAAATATAATGAAAATAAACAAAGTAGTAAACTTACTAAAGTAAATAGTTAACAAGGTTGGTCAACCCAATCTAATAGCATGCTCCACAAAAGCAAATCAAATATTAATTTTGTTTAAAATAAATTTTATAAATTCTTCAAATCAAATAGTTGTTCAGAAGAATTTTTCACTGAATATACAGTAAGGGATGTGGTTTATAGATTCCAGAGGAACTGGGTAGTTTTTATTATAGCTTACAGTGACTGCAAGGGAAAACGTTCAGTTCCCTTTTGTGCAAGTGCATGGACATGTGCAATGAATGGATTGAACAGAACATAACTTAGGTAACAAAAATGAACTGTCTCATTGCGCATGTGTGTGTACATGCATAATAAATGGATTGAATGGAAGCATGACAAAGTTCAATTGAATCTACTTGGTAAATATTTGCATGCAAAAATTTTGTATATTATACTCTATAACAGGCCTGGCCAACCCATGGCCTGTCATGTTAAATTGTGTGGCTTGCTAAGCGATATTATATATCTATTAAAACTTTTGTTTCCCATTATGTGTATACCAAAACAATTAAATAAATGAAAATTTGCATGTGTCATTGTTATAATGTGCAAGTGTGAGTACAAACTCTTGGTATAACAATAAAATCTTATTCATTTTGTATTTGTTTTACTTTTTTAAAAGCATGTTTGCCTAAATTGTGGCCCACTGTAATGCTACACGTGAACAAAGTGACCCGCGAAACAATTTGGGTTGGTCAGGCTTGCTCTATAAAATGAAAATTAATTTTCAAACTGTTCTTTGTCATAATTGATCTTTTTGCATGTATTTACTTGATTTTCAAATGATCTCTTGGTAACACTAATAAATACATTTGCTGTCAATTGTTATCTCGAATATACAACGTCGACACACACACAAAAGTCCCAACATAAGCACTTCGCCACTATAGTGAAGCATGCTAAAAATAAACTTATAAGATTGTACTGAAATTTTGTGATTAAAAAAAAAAACATTAAACTGCACAAGTATGATAGAACAAACACAATGCCAATGAAATAAATAAAAATGGACACAAAGTACTAAAAGTGGGAAGTAGGGAACAAAAGTTACTCCCTACTTTCCACTTTTTCTAGTGTAACTTTCAAGTTTTTCACAAATGCACTTCAAAGAAATTTGCAATACAAAATTCTTTGATTCAAATGTTGCAGTTAGTACTAAAGAATATCATCTTGTTGTAGTGAGAATTTGAATACTGGAGTACAGCTGTATTTGAAAAATTATTAATTAGTATAAAAAAATATTACCTGATTACATTTCTGCTGATAAATTTCATTCTGTACCATTATCTCACTTATTTCTTTTTCTAGTTTTTTTATTTTATGTCGTTTTTTCTGAAAGAAATATTTTAAAAATTACAAGAAAATGCACATTTTAATAAAAAAAAAAAATATAAAAAAGTTTTATCAATGATATGATAAGGAATGAATACATTTTCAAAATAGTCAGCTATAAAAATGAAACTTATTGAAATTAATAATAAAATTCATCAGGCTATCTAAAGATGTAGAGCAGTGTTTCCCAACCAGTTTGGATTAGTGACACACTTTGAAGTTATAAATATTGCTGTAACACACCATAGTTTTTAAAATAAAATTGTTTAAAATTTAAAATAAATTATGGTTGATTTTGAAAAATTTTAAATAAATTATGGTTGAAATTGCAAACTGTGATAATACAGAAGTTAAACTTACTAAGGGTGTGTTTACTTCTGAGCTAATGGTGCTACTTCTTAACACCAGAAGTGATGTCATTAGCATGTGTATTTGTGCTTACACATCCAGTTTGAAAGTAAATGCAAAATCTAACAAGAAATACAGCAGTTTCCTGCAAATAATATTGTCAAAGCTGTTATTTTAAATGTTACATTACAGATAGAATTACTTGATTTCGAATCAGATGAGAATGATCTTATTATGGATATAATTGTGGAAAAAATGAACGAAAAAAGAAAAGCAAGATCCATAAAAAAGATAGAAACCTTTATTGATGAGACTGTATCTTTTTATAATCCAACCGATTTTAAACAGCATCTTAAATTTACAAGAGAATCTTTTGAAAGTCTCCTTAAAAAAATAAGCCCAATTTTAGACACAAGTCATCTTCCAGTAGCAGTAATTTTTTTGTATCTCCTCAAAAGCAGCTTTTATGCTGCCTGTGGACATTGGCAAATCAAGAATTATTCAGGTTGGTTTATTCAAAGTAATATATGAAATCATATGTAGTATATAAGAGAATAGCAGATTATACATATATATAATACATATTTAATGCAATTGTTTTACCCAGTGAACAGATGTGACGTTGCTCTTTTATGGTTAACTAAACTTAGTTTAAAGTCAACAAATAATTGATATTAAATACAAAACATTTTTTTTCTTTTCTCTAAGGATATTGGCAATTGTTTTAATATGTATAGATGCTCTGCTTAGAATATTTTAAATAATATGGTTAATTCTCTCTTAGTGTTAAAGGAAAATGAAAAAATAAACTCTTGGCCATCACAGCAGGATGCTGCAAAAACAATGCTATTATTTTTTATACCCAATATGGTTTCCCTGGAATTATAGGGTCTATTGATGGAAAGCATATGGCTATTAAGACATGACATCAACTGAAGAAGCAGCAGCTTATTTCAATAGAAATAAGTATTACTCTGTCATCCTATAAGCAGTTTGTAATGAGAAAATAGTATTTTTAGATTGCTACATAAGTGATGCTGAATCAGTGCATGATGCATGTGTTTTATGATAATCAACATTGCATCAAAGTAAAAACCAGCAATGGATTTTTCAGTTGTGGCCATATTTTGGGTAATAGTACCTATCCATTACCTTAACATTTGCTATTGCCTTATTGAGATAATGGAAATCTCAACAGCGTGCAAATATTTCACATTAATAAATTATCAAAATGTAGAAATGAAATTGAGTGTGCATTTGCACATCTTGTTGGATAGTTCAGATGTGTCAAATGGACTTGATTGTAAAAACAATTATTGGTGCATACATTCTGCACAATATTTGTATACAAACTTATGATGTGATGGAAGTAGATTATTATTTTGATAAACAAAGAAATGAAGAAACTACAATGCATCCTGTTGTCAGAAAAGCTACAACAAAGCATGTAAATGGAATGTTTTTTTAGATCTTAAAAATTTCAGAACATTTAGTCAGTAAAATATTTGTTTCAATATCTCAATTGATATATTTACTTGAATAAAAGTAAAAATACCAATACTGTATTTGTATAAAAGATTCTTTGTATAATTTTATAATATTCTTTTTATTTACATTTTTATGATGTACTTACTTAATGCTATGAAAACAGTAGTAGTATTTAATTTTATAAATTCCTAAAATGCAAATAGTTGAAACAAGAGTTTTTATTCAAATGATGCAATTTCAAAATAATTTCATGAATGTAAGTGAAAATTCATTCAAGTATACAAACTTATATAATTTTGGATTATTATTAATGCTGTTCATTTCTTTATGATTTATTTAATGTGATATGTTGTTAATTTATTTAAAAAAAAAAACCACTATTTGAATCAATGTGTAAATAGCTAGTATTGGTAAATAACTGGTAAATTACAACATTTACAGAAGCTCCAGAGTTTGTATGCCAGCATATGCACAGATACATGCAACTTTTGTGAGGCGAGTATGCTGATGCCACAATTTTGCAACAATTGACACTTTAATGAATATCTCCTTCTCCCTTTGTTGGCTGGCAGTAAAAAGATGAAAGATAAATAAAATTTTAAAAAATAAACTAAATATTTTTTAGAATTTTGAATAAATATTTCCGCAACATACCTGAGGCACTCTCACAACACACTTGTGTGTTGCAGCACACAGGTTGGAAAACACTGATGTAGAGTAACATGTAGTCATACATTATAACTCAATATTTTGATACTATATTGTATTAAAACAGGAAATGTTATAATTATACTGACATTTCTACTGTATATATGTGGGGGGCCGAGGGAAGAGAAATAAAACTTTCGACGAACGATAATATGTGATATGTATCGTCATCGTCTCCCTTGCCATCTGGATTGCCGAGCGGTAACAATCAACGACATGTGGAAGCAGTTGAGTCAGAGATAGATGCCTTGTTTACAAACAACACAACCGTTTATTAAACACGAAAGAAGCTTACAAGGCTTCCGCGATCTTGGAAGTTCTGCGGCGGCTGCGGTCGCTGGGTCTTCCTCTCCTGTGGTTCCACGATAGTCCCATTTTGAAGGAGTGTCCCTTGTTCGAGAATGAACCATTCCATCATGTCTCAACGACTCCGGGACGACGTGGTCGACTTCCGTTGAGGGAAAGTTGTTGATCCGAAGTCGGGAGATGGAGACGAAGATGGGTGCGAGACACACACACAACAACAGATCCGTCACTTGGAACTTTCGGGAGAAGAAGCCGTCGCGTCCTCGAATTTCCGGGGTTTTATCTGTTTTCTCTCAGATTCCCCTTTCCGATTGGTCTCCCGTCGTCACCTGATGACAATTCGAAACCTTTCGGGGGCGCGGGAGAGGTCAAAATCGAAGTTTAATTCGATCTCCAACCGGAAATGGTCGACGGACTTACATTCTTCTATTGTTTAAAAGTTAGCGTCGCGTTTTCATATCATAAAAATCTATTTCTAACTAATATATTATTTTCTCTAAAACAATTATTTTAACGCAAATTTTAGTGAGTGTTCGGACCTGTCCAGAGCCTCACATATGTAACTGTGAAACAATCATTATTCTAACATGTTTATAATGTAAATGACAGTAAAATCTGAAAAGAAGAGATCATCATTCTTGCCTTTTATACAGAACAATGCATCTTGACTTTCACTGAATCATGGATAACTTCTATTGTGATATAGATGCAGGTATATACTGGTCCATTAGGAAATTGGGAATTTCTTGAAAGACCCCTTCTATTGACCTTGGTGTGACCTCTCTGACCACCCCATTCCAATACTTTCAAGTGATAAAATTTTAAGTTTTAATTTATGATTACAACTGCTGTGCAGCATGATCTTGGGTGACAGCATCATGCTCTGTGTTAATAGATAAAAAAAACTACTGCAATAATGCATAAGCATCACATGTAGCAAACTCAATGTCTACAAGTCATCCACAATGATGTGGACTATGTTTTTGTAAGCATTAAACAAAACCTTGATGTGTATTTACAGCTTGAGTTTCATAAGTTTCATCCATTCCATTTAATTTTTAAATTCATTTTCAATAAAATTTGCTTTGATAAAATAAAAGCAATCAGTACAGGATAAATGACAGGTAAGTTTTATTGTTTCAATAAACTTAGACATTCTGTGTATGATGAGTCTTTCAAAATTTTCTTTTTCTTCACAAAATGTGTATGTTGTATCTTTTTGACTCTTTCTGCCATGTGAGCAATAAGAGGGTCTTTTTAATCAAGTTCAGATTCACTATGGGGTGGTCATGTGATGGAGGCCTAACATATCTGGGATAGACCATCCTCTAAAAATTCCTGTGGTGTTTTGACTCATCTGGATTTATTTCTGGATCCCAGAGCAAGGGCTGTGGTGAATTGTGGAGCAAGTTTTGTCAAATGCAAGACTCAATACTCCAGTTTACTAACAAAAGAAACGAAAAAGTGACCTAAAATCTGAAAAGAACAGACTAAAACTAATTATGAAAAATGGCTAAATGATGATTGAAAAAATATTTTATAAAAGGAGACTATTCCCAACCATGGTATATGGCCAGTTAAATCAAAACTGAGGGACAACTAATATTTTAAGGAACAAAAAATCAAATATACAAATATCTAAAAAAATTCACTTGTTCAGTTTACCAATGAAATAAAATATCATCATCATTATAATCATCATTAAAAATAAAAGTGTCACTAAATGTTTCATTGCCTTCAAATCATTTAAATACAATTTCATGGAATTATTTATTTTTTATCTCATCATCTTTGAATATATTGTAATAATAAAAGACATTATGATTTAAAGTTTCTTTTAACTTTTTATATACTGTAGATTGTAGGATAAGAAATTTTCTACCATCTTACTTTGAACAGTTGATTTTGTTTTTTTGACATTTTCATGAAAGATTCAAATGTAATCAATAATGCCTAACTAAATAGTGCTTGGCTGGTGTTTTTATATTTAGATAAATATTTTTCATTAACATGTTGTATGGAAAAATTTTATAGTATCAATTATATATTGCTGAATAAAAGCCATTCTAAATTGTTAATTAACCATTCTTATAGATATCATCTCATGATATAAACATTCAATATCTAAACTTTTACATTTGAAATACAATTATTTTGCTATATCATTAATTAAAGATCATATTGTATAATAACTAATAATGCCAACAAAAGTTTAGTAAGTTATTCTAGTAGTTGTAAGATTTAAAGTTGTTTCAAATTTTTATCTATGATTAATTTTAAATGTGGCTGTAAAATTTTATAAAAACAGTATTTTAACAATAGAAAAACATATATAATAAATATTTACCTCAAGATCTGAATTAATTTGATCATAATGATTTACTTTAATTTGTGCTGTTTTTAATTCTTCTTGAATATGTTTTAATGTTTCAGAAAGATTTTGATTTTCTTTTATTTTTTCATTTAGTTGTGATTCTATTCTCTTATGATTGTTGGTTGTAATCTCTAATTGTTTCTAAAGAAAATAAGACATTTTATAATTATATTTGTATTTTAAACAGAAATTTAAAAAATAAAAATTAAATTAAATATCAATATTAACAGACATTATATTAAGACCAAACAAATAATTTTTATTAATTTTATTGTAATGAAAAGAAATAAAATAAATACAAGATTCCATTGTATTTGTTTTATTCAGATTGATAGCAAATATCTAAATCCATTTTGTTAAAAATTGTGATTGGTTACAATATTCTCTGTAATAAATTTAAATTAAAGAAAAAAATATCTTATGTCATAGATCTAGAGGTGCACAAAATAATAAAGAAACATCTGTGAGGAATTGTAACATCTATGTATAGAGAGTATACTGTATACCAATTGCTGGAGAATGAAAAAGAAAACTTGTCTCCCTTTAAGCACTCAGGGTATATAAATTCCCACCAGTCTTCCAATTGGAATGAACTAAGATTTTACATGGATAGCACTTACAGAAATCTAGATACATGGCTAAAAACAAGAATGATATAGCTAAAATTAAAATTAATATAGCTTTAGAAAAGTATGGATTAGATAAAGTGATAAAAATAAAATATGGTAAAGTGTCTTTGGTTTTGTTGGCTCCGTGAATGACTGCAGAGAAGAACAAACAGAAAATTTGCCTGGAATCAAGTAAAAAATTCTCCAAATTATAATTGTAAAAGTGATTGAGATATGTAACTTTATACCCTCAACCATGAGATGCTTTATCTGTCCTAAAAAAACCCTAAAAAATTTAAATAATTAAATAAAATTTATTGATGCAATTATTTGTCTCCAAGCTTTGCTTCCCCTGGAAAAATCTCTGCAGATGCCCATGGTTGGCTCCTAAAAATTTAACCTTAAGGATAGCAGAAGAATTAAAAATATACAAAATGTTACTTTAATTAATATAAAAAAAAATTTAATAAAAAGAAATTTTCACAATATATTATTTAAAAAATGAAGCAAATAAATTAAAATAGTAATTATGTCATATTTTTTAATTTTGTTAGTAAAATAAAGGAAAGTAATGCTCTTGAGTATAAAAAAAATTTACAAGTCAAGATAGGGATATTGTTTTGAAGTATATAATTATTTTAGTTATCAAAATTCACTTTATAGTAATAAAGTTTATGGTCTTCTAGCATTATAATTATCAAGTTACATGTCAATTGTCAATGAGATGGACTAGCTGTTCATTTCAGGGGCGGACTGGCCCTAAAATTTTTGTGTGGAAAATTTATTACCAGCCCAGCCCACAAATAAAAAAAAATGTATTTTTTTCTATTTCTATTTAAATATATTCAAAATACAACATTGACAAAAATTACAATAAGCACAACTTCATATTCTACATCTACAATATTAATTTTTTATTTAGAAGTTTGCTTTGTTGAGTGATAATATTAATGACATCATCAGGATGTATTTCGTTTAAAAAATCCTTCTCCACTGACATTAACACGAAGGCTTCTAGATTTACTTGCGAGATACTTATAAGTATCTTAGCCTGCTTTTAATTAATTTTAACATAGAAAAGCTTTGTTCACCGGACACTTGTGTTACAGACATAGATAGCAGATATTTGTATGCTTGACCAAGTATAGAATAAGCGCCACTTAACATGTTATATCTGAATAATATATTATAACAACAAATAGAGCAATTTTTGCAAGCAATGCAGTAAGAGGATAAAATCGCATCTTTATTAGTTTCTACTTGATCATCAGTAGAATGTTCATTTTCGTTTAATTTTATAAAAGTTTCATTGACATTTTCTTTTAAAATATTCCATGACGATTTAAAATGTTGCAATTCTGAAATAATATTGTGTTGAGTAGCTACTGGATTAAACTGTATTAAAATACTGCTTAATTTTTGAAATGGTCCCGTAAATTTTGGTCTAATGTGCTTTGAACTCACTGTAAGATGACAGTCGAACTCTCCCCGGTTGCTCTCTCTCCCACTTTCCCTAGTCTAGATCGAAGACGTGTGAATTTGGTCCGGGAATGCGACAATTAAATCGTCTTACACTCGTTCTTGTTTACAAAATAAATCACTGATTTATTAGCTTTAGCTCGACAACCAGTTTCCTATTGGAGAGGGGATGATGTCCCGGCCTCACACTACAAAATAGATTATTTTTAA
Organism: Centruroides sculpturatus; assembly: GCF_000671375.1. Classification (NCBI taxonomy): domain Eukaryota; kingdom Metazoa; phylum Arthropoda; class Arachnida; order Scorpiones; family Buthidae; genus Centruroides; species Centruroides sculpturatus. Next base: position 34,753 of record NW_019392626.1, read on the forward strand.
TTAAATCGTTTGGAATATAGAGAAATTATTATTGAATAACATTTTTTACTTACCTAAAATAAAGGAAATAATATAAGTGGCCATTAAATTTGTTATGACTACAATCATCGCTTTGGTGGCTAGGTACAAAACTAATAACTCGCATTTCTATAGTTTAGCATTAAAATTCATAAGAGTGATGAATAGTTTCTAGCAATGTAAACAAATGATCAATTTTCTCTGTTTAGAAGGTAGTTTTGATTATTTTTCTCCTAGGATGCTTTATGTTTGGGCTAATGTAGTGGTGTTTGACTCAGATCGGCCGAACTAATTTAACTTCGGATACGGGTAGGGCCGGATAAAATGATACAGGTCTACACATATACCTATATTATACACCTTACTTAACAAAAAAATATATGAATTTTTTAAAAATTAAACTTAACCAAATGGTACATTATGTACATATTTAGAAAAAAACGGCCCAAATTGTATACGGCCCATGTGGAATTTTCCACATTTTCCACATGGCCAGTCCGCCCCTGGTTCATTTGAAATGATTTTATCATCATGTTTCATTGGATGGATTATAAATAATAAATGCTAAAATAAACTAGGAAAAATTAATTTAAAAAAAATTTTAATGTAGATAATATTAGTAGTATATTTGATGTTTGAAGAGCTACTAGAATTGAAACAGGTTCAGAGTGGCAATATGCTAATATGGCTCGACAGAAATGACTGCTATACACACATCAACAATGATGCTAGTGACCCTTTTTCATTTACTGCTTATTTACTATACACAGAGTAAATAAGCAGTAAATGAAAAAAGGGCCACTAGCATCATTGTTGATTTTACTAGGAAAGTAGCACATAGACTCTACAATATGCAACAATACAGGTTTGAAAGATGATTGCTTAACTCTTATTCACTGCAAAGGACTAAAATATGCTAGGATTGATCAGTTTCTAAATTGTTCTCTGACAGTCATTATATAGAAAAGAAAAAATTAACTAAAATCCACTTTCAAGATAAATTTAAGTAGGAGTGTCTAATGATCAATTAGACATTCCTAAATAATCAATTAAAATATGGATAGATTATTTAGGAATGTCTAATTGATCATTAGACACTCCTACTTAAATTTATGTCTTGAAAGTGGATTTCAGTTAATTTTTTCTAAACCTGTTATGAGTTGTAATTCCAATTTAAAATCAATAGATAACTGCAGCAACACATAACTGCACGTTCTTTCAAATTTATTTTAAAACACATATAGATCACAAATTATTTGCAGGAAATTATGTCTTCTGAACAAACTCACAAACATGATGCTTTGTTAAAAAATTTATAATTAAAAAATGTTATATTATAATAGTATTCTATATACAGGTAACCCCCGTATAACACGGCACTTCTATAGCACGGATTCACTCTGACACGGTTCGAGAATTGGGTAAAACCCTCATACAACAGGAAATGTAATAAATTTTTACATACTTAAGTAATAATAGTTCACGAAAATTATTATTTTCGTGAACTATTAGTACTTAAGTATGTAAATTTTCTCTTCTCGCCTTCTGTCGATACACGTGGTCCTTCTCGAAACTTGTTTCAATGTTGCCAGATCGCGACGCTTCTGCTTCTGATGTTGCCGAATGTTTTTCCCTTATTCCATACTTGCTTTATTCTTCATAAGTGCTTAGCACCATATAAGGAAATTTATAAAGACCTTTTAACTAGAAGCAAGCAATCTAAAATTACATACATTTTGCAAAAGGTAAAGCATGGATCTGAAGATAATGCAGAAAAATGCTCAGAGGATAAGGATAACTTGCCAAAAAGAAAACGCTCTTGGTTAATTAATAGTGTTTTTACTGATGACGAAGAAAATATTGTTTAATTTGTATTAATATGTATCACTTAAAAAAATTTTAATGAAGATATTTATCTTAATTATGAAAATATACTAGCGTGTTTTTTAATTTTTGGAACCTAACCCTCCTTTTTCGTATTAGTTCTTTGTTTCGTATAACACGGATTCGCATAACATGGCAATTTTTTGGAACGTAACTACCGTGTTATACGGGGGTTACCTGTACTATTATACAAGGTGTCCAAAAAGTTACAGTGCAGTGGAAAAGTTAAAGTTTTACATATATTGCAGTTTCTCCTACAGTAAATGCTGGAAATGTCCCCAGAGGCTTCAAAATCCAGAAGAGTGAGGTCCACAGACCTAGCAGGCCACATTCCATGGAAGACTGAGATCAGCAAAGAAGTCTTCCAAAAAACTGTAGTCCGAAAGCTAGAACATCTGTGACCAAACAGTAATGCCATCTATCATAAAGTGGGAATGCAGGGCATACAACTTACAGGTCTTGTATGCAATACAGTACACATAACTTTAACTTCAGATTAAGTTTCTCACTGCATAGTAACTTTTCATTTTTATTCTCTAATAATATAAATTTCTTAAAGATCTGTTATGCCAAATTTTGCTATGTACAGCACCTGGCAGATCAACATCTGCTGGCAAGACAAGTGTTATCTTCTGACAGAAAACAAAAATCACGAGTTTTAAATATTTTAACTCTAAGATTTAAAAAGCTTACCTTCATCATGTTTATTAATGCAATATTATTTACTGTTATATCTTTATAATATGTTTTTAAATCTGTGAATTCTTTGTCATGATTTGATATTAATTTATCAATAAACAAATTCTTCTGAACTTCTAATTCCTCAATTTCTTTTTTTTTCTGCAATTCAAGATTCTTCTTTGCTATTGAAATTTCTTGTTCTTGCTGAATTTTACCACTCTTCAATTTTTCATTATATGACTCTTCTACTTCACTTACTTTTCTTGTAAAGTGCTATAAAAAATGAATTATGTATGGATTAGCAAGAAATAAGTTTCCCACTTCAGAGTGCTCTGGAGAGTGTTCTACTGCTCAAAATAAGACAAAATTTTGACTATAGATAATTCAAATGATGTGCTTGACATTTTTTAAATAAAAAAATAGTAAAAAAATCCATCAATAGGTGGTGCTGGAGCACACAGAAATATTGAATATGCACACACATATAAATGTTGAATATGTAGCACTAAAACTGCTCAATATGTCCTCCATTTTGAACAATGTGCTCTAATTGCAAAACCATATTTTCCACAGCTAAACACAGTGAGTCTGCTGGAATATCCAGAACATGGTGCCAAATGCTATCCTTCAGATCTGGCACAGATGCAGGTCTTTTATGGTATATGTTGTCCTTCAGGAAACCGCATAATCAAAAATCATACAATGTGATATCTGGCAAGTGAGGACTCCATGCTGTAGGAAAATAATGGCTGATTATCCATGCATCTGTGAAATGCTGTCTTAGTAATTGCAATTAGAGCTCATTGTTCAAAATAAAGGACGACATATTGAGCAGTTTTAGGGTTACATATTCAACATTTATATGTGCACGCATCTTATAATATAATCAAGATGGGATGATAAATAATAATAATAATAATAACCACTCTCCCGTGGTCACCACCTGGTCGTGGTGGGAGAGCCCAGTAATTTTACTGAACCATAGGGCAATGCAGACTGGAGCACAAGCTCCTGGTAGGGACACCCATGCCAGTAAGGTCTATGGGGAGAAATGAAGCTAAGAGTGACCACACACCCACATTATGTGGAGATAATAATCATGGTAGTAACTAGATCTAAGTATGATACCGGCTCGGACGTCGCCCGGGTTAACAAGGTCCGCGTTCGTGGGTTAGGCAGAGGCTCACGTTCGAAAAATAGGCTCCAGTCTCCCTTGGTTACCGGTGGCGAAAGCAGCGCCGGCCCAAGCATGGCTACTGCAATGCCCTCAACAGATGTGAGGAACCAACCTAGCCTTGGTGTTTCTGTGGCAATGCATCCACA
>NW_019392626.1:43597-44872 GCF_000671375.1 Centruroides sculpturatus
ACTGCTTTTTGCTTTCTTTCCTTCACTTCCACCAGCACTTTCACTTGATAGAGATAACTTGGTAAAATATCTATCCAAAAAGGTTTGGCTTTGCCTACTTTTTAAAATGTTTCTAAAATGACTTAGGCAAATGTCATTACTCTGAGCAGCAATACAGCCAGTGTGAACCTTTTCGGGATGTTTCTTTTCAATAAAATCAATCACTTTCTGATAATACCTCAAGATTTCCTTTATCAAGCGAGATTCTTCCATGACGAAGCAAACACGTGGACTGAGACAGATGAACAGAAGTGAATAAAAAATGGCACTGCAAACTAATGTAACGTCGTATGGTGAGTTTTTGTTCGTATCGTGGAGCAAAAATATGTTGGAATTTCATGTCGTATCCTGAAAATTTCGTATTCTGAGGTACCACTGTAATTGGAAGATGCTATTTTTTTAAAATTTTTACTAGAGTTTTAGGTGTTTCTGATAAAAATTAGAATTTTATTAATCTCCCAATTTTGGCAGTCCTATAAGTAACATTTTATACTGTATTGGTAGTTATAATTAAACAGGAGATGAGTTCTGCATAGAAAAAAGTATTGAATATATATTGAAATATATTGCAATGAAAATATATAAATGAAAATACATTTCCATTTTCAATTTCAAANATACACATATAAATGTTGAATATGTAGCACTAAAACTGCTCAATATGTCCTCCATTTTGAACAATGTGCTCTAATTGCAAAACCATATTTTCCACAGCTAAACACAGTGAGTCTGCTGGAATATCCAGAACATGGTGCCAAATGCTATCCTTCAGATCTGGCACAGATGCAGGTCTTTTATGGTATATGTTGTCCTTCAGGAAACCGCATAATCAAAAATCATACAATGTGATATCTGGCAAGTGAGGACTCCATGCTGTAGGAAAATAATGGCTGATTATCCATGCATCTGTGAAATGCTGTCTTAGTAATTGCAATTAGAGCTCATTGTTCAAAATAAAGGACGACATATTGAGCAGTTTTAGGGTCACATATTCAACATTTATATGTGCACGCATCTTATAATATAATCAAGATGGGATGATAAATAATAATAATAATAATAACCACTCTCCCGTGGTCACCACCTGGTCGTGGTGGGAGAGCCCAGTAATTTTACTGAACCATAGGGCAATGCAGACTGGAGCACAAGCTCCTGGTAGGGACACCCATGCCAGTAAGGTCTATGGGGAGAAATGAAGCTAAGAGTGACCACACACCCACATTATGTGGAGATAAT
>NW_019392626.1:51865-54760 GCF_000671375.1 Centruroides sculpturatus
ACACAAAACACAATTCTATCAGAAACACAAATAAATGACATTAGTAGAAACACAAATAAATGACATTAGACAGCAATTAGGCAGGCTGACACAATACACTAAAAACAACATAACACCCAAATTAAAGAAACAACTCAAAAACATTTTCAAGAACATCACAACACACACATTACAGAATACATCGATACACTAAAACAAAAACTCGCAGCTAAAGCACGTAGACTCAAACGATACAAAACATGTACACTACAAAAACAACAAAATAAGTTATTTACAAACAACGAAAAAACTTTTACAGACAAATTAGTACCAAAACAAACACTGATACACAGCACAGTGGCACACCAACAGAAGAAGAACTCACAATGAAAAGAACTCTCATTGCAAAAATTTATTCTAGCACTTACTGGCAGAAATATGTCTTACTTTAAATAAACTGAAGGAAAAACTAGAAACACTTAAAGAAAACTTAAAATAAACTGTATTTTAAAAAAATTTCAAATTAATTTCTGTGTTGTTATTATTTTAAAAAGTATAATAAAAGTATTTGTAATCTGAAAATAATTCCATTTTATTCTATAATCTTAATTTACTTCCAGTATTAATAATAAAACTATTTGTGTAATCTTATCAATAAAAACCTTTTCAAAATAATTTTAGTGTTATATTATTTCAAATTACCACTCACTCTGAAAAAATATTTATATTAAAACTTGTTATTGACAAAATTTTGTCAATGCAACTTAATATTAAAATTATCAATGCAACTTAATTTTATAGTAATAAAAATATTATCAGAACAATTTAATTTTATTTGAAATTGTGATCTGAAATAATTCCACTTATATAATTTACTCGAGTAATATTCTCAACCGTAATATTTTTCATTAGAAGTTTCAACAAGATGAATTGTAAGTATATATCCAGTTGATATTATCTAAAAATTAATTTTGTAGTCGTGATCTGATAAAAAATTATTTTGTGATTAGAGTATGTCAAGATTTATATTGAATTACCTAGAAAAATTAATTTTGTGATTAGAGTGTCAAACTTATACAGTAGAGCATCGATTATCCAACTCAATTGGGGACTCAGGTTGGTCGGATAACTGGAAAAATTGGATGACCGAAAAAAATGAAAAAAATACATTATTAGTATAGTATATTAGTATATCTCATGTAATTAGTATATTAGTATATCGCTATTAACCAACTTCGTGTTGAATTTTCATCAATGTTAAGCCTAACAATTTTTTTTTTTAAATAATAATTGTTGCTATTATATCGTTAAAAATTATTTTAAAATTATTTTATTGCTCACAAAACAAACAACCATTCATAATTAGAAAATTAAGTCTCGTTCAAATGGCCTCCCTTCAATGGTCGAGCCGTGTTGCCAGCTAAAACATGCAAAAATTTAACAAAAATAATATTAAAGCAGCCAAGTATTACATAGCCAAATATTGTAGTGCCACATCACTAGCGGACATTTGAAATTTGCCGACTAGAACAGTCGGTTAACCAATGTGACGGTTAATCGGGGATTGGATAATCGATGCTCTACTGTACTACTATTAATGGAGTTTTTGATAAAAATTAGAGTTTTATTAATCTCCCAATATGGCTGTCCAGAAAGTTATTGAGAATTGGGAAAATTTTGGGAGATTTTTCTTTTTTTTTAATTTTTGCTAATTTTTGAGTGTTTGTGATTAAAATTTGGATCATTTTTGCTTAAAATTAGGTATTTTTTGATTAAAAAAAGACGTTTTTAAATCTCTCAATTTGGCTCTCCTAATTTAAAATCAATTAATTTTTTAGATACAGTGGTACCTCAGGATACGAAATTAATCCGTTCCGACACTGAGATCGTATCATGAAAATGTCGTAAGGTGAATCATTTTTCCCCATACGATTACATGTAAAACCAAATAATTCATTCCAACACGAAAAACATACTCAAATTAAAGCTAAGTAATACATTAAAGGTGCCCACCAGTGGCCGAGCGGTCTTCGTACCCTAAACACTGGGAGTTCGGTCGTGGGTTTGCGCCGCGATCGGACAGGCTGGCTGCTTGGAGTTTTCCGGGTTTTCTCCTTGCTGTTAACGACTAAATAGGAGGCCAGTTCCCCATAAAAGTCCTCCTGGAAGGCATTCTTTCCCCTCGCGTAACATTGTGCCCCAGAGAAGGCAACGTGAAACCACTCTGGGTACTAACCTTCCCTAGTAAACACCTTGGCGTATTATTAATCTGCGCTGGGTGTCACCGACGTCAGTAATCTGATATGGCACGAAGAAGGAAGAATACATTAAAAATTAATAATAACTATAGTAAGGAAAACACTGAAAAATGAGTTTTGTAGTTGTAAATGTCTTACATTCTTGACACTGGATCCATTCTTCACCAGAACGTGAGTTAGAGTAACGGTCACAGCAGACTAAACAATAATACTCTAAACTATCCTCTTCATTCTCAGAACTTTCACTGCTCATTTGTACAACCTGTCGTTTAATGGACTTCCTCTTTCCTTTTCCTTTTAGCGTTCTCTTGTCGTTCCCTTTTATTTTATTCCCTTGATTTCTCTTTACCCTTCCCTTTCCTTTATTTTTTCTTACTTCTTCATTATCAATGCTTACCTTCCTTTTTTTGCTTTGCTCTTCTGCCAGGGCTTGTTTCTCAGGAGTGTCTGTTAAAATTGCGGATTTTCTACGACATCTCTTGGTCGTTCCACTCCGTGGTGGTGCCTTTGGAAAGGGACGAATTGCTTCTGGGGAGAAAGGAACATCCTTTCCAAGTCCTTGTACAACACCAGAAGTTGTAGACAAATTTACAACTCCTGATGGCCCTGGTTGATCCAAGATTTGTCTTTCGTCAATAATGCTTACAGTTTCACGTGC